>NC_133231.1:16943159-17033159 GCF_040436345.1 Pagrus major | reverse complement strand
GTGAATAGAGGTGCTGCAACAACAGACGGCGTGAGAAAAATAACGTGTTTCTTGAACATTAAAGCGTGTAAACATTTTCTAGCAGACACCCAATGCACCAGTAACTTTGTGTGTAGCATACAGAGTTGGTGAACTGTATGTGTATATCCAAATATATCATATATCGTGTGTATCCGAAAACATGAAATCAAGCAGTTTACTGTAGCTGAAGACTTCAGTGGAGAGAAGATTGTGTTTTACTGTACATCTTTCCTTTTAGGTTTTCATTTGTCTGTTCATGAACACTTTCAGTATAATCCGTGCACATAATGGGATACTGTTTTTTGGGAATCAGTTCGGCAGTCAGTATGGGAGTGACACTACAGGTTGCAGTCAGAAATCGTGGATTGAAAGATTGGATCAGAAATGAATGGCGGCCGGCTAATCTGTCTCCGAGTGTGTGTGTAAACAGTCAAGTGTTTATTAATAATGTATAGCTGTGATAAAGCCGGTGTATGGCTGTTGTAAGATTGGATGACTGCGTCGATGGCCGCCTGCTAATCTTGCTGCTTTAGTTAGTCTCATCCTCTCACTGTGCCTGTATAAGGAAACAACCGCAGAGTAACTACAGTATCACACACACACACACGCACACACACACACACACGCTCACACAGTGTCTCCTATTCTGCATTAATCTTTAGAGAGAACATTTAGACTGCAGGAGGAAATAGTGTCACCGTCAGCCAGAGTTCCTCTATTGAACAACTTCTCACTGTAAACTGATGCATCACCATCTTGGAGACAGCGACATCACTGGAGACGTGCCTAATTGTTTTTCTTTTTTCCCTTTTATTTTGCTAATCGTGAAACAATTAAAATCCATTTCTCATTTCCTTGCTTGTGGAAAGCTGCAGAAAAAAATAGAAAGCGTAAATTCTGTTTTTGTTATTGGATTGAGTCACTTGCCAAACTGATTATGTCCCTGCGAGTGCGTGGTACAAAGCTCCAGATAAAACGCTGACGAGCTCTGACGAATGTTTCCATTTTTCTTCACGTTATGCTGATGCACAGATTTTGTTTTGTAATGTATAATGCGTCTATTGGTTAGCGTAGACTATGGTGATATACAGGTATACAGTCATAAAAATACAATTGCATTCAAACTGTCAGTCTGTGTGTCGATCTCCCTTTTTCTTTCTCTGCATCTTTCACTGCAGGACAACACTCTGCTCTGCCAGCGATTAGCTCGCTTTAGTTTCCACCCACGATGAGAGTTGTATTTGTGAAGCCCATCAGGCCTGTTTCTCTCACTGAGCTGTAACCTCTTGTCTCCATTGACTCAGTTAACCTCTACACTGACACTGCATGAGGGCTGTCTAGCCTTCAAAAATGAGTGGATCCTTTAAAAGATGGTCAATAAAGCAGTTTTTTAAATGTGTCTGCAAAATGTCTCACCATGAACCTTAAATGTTCATAATAATGTGTCCAGATTGCTCGAGACAAACTTTGCCAGTTGACAAAACAATCTCTACAGGCGGTTGATTCAGTCGCTGTTCTGGAGCATTTGATCATATCACATGATCTTCATCAGCAGAGGGACTTATTTTTCATTTCTTCTGAGCACTTTAAAGACTTCTCATTCATATTTTTGTCTTTGAAGTTGCGTTTCAAAGATCCCTCTTTACTTTGGAAACAGCAGACACTATCTGCCGATGAAGATCGTGTGATATGATCAAAAGCTCCAGAACAAGGACAACGTGCTGTAAAATTGTTTTGTCAACTCCTG
The DNA here is from genome assembly GCF_040436345.1 of Pagrus major. Lineage (NCBI taxonomy): Eukaryota > Metazoa > Chordata > Actinopteri > Spariformes > Sparidae > Pagrus > Pagrus major. The sequence continues at coordinate 17,031,391 of NC_133231.1, read as the reverse complement.
TTTTGAAGGTCATACACTTACTTGCTTTCTTGCCTAGAGTGAGATGAAAAGATCGATACCACTCTCTTATCTGTCCATTAAATATGAAGCTGTAGCCAGCAGCCAATTAGCTAAGCTTAGCATAAAGACAGCTAGCCAGGCTCTGCCCAATGAGGAGAACATTTTAAAAAGTGTAAAAGTAACATGACAAGACTCCAGGAAGCCACAGTGGCCAGACAAGCATTTGTTTGGCACATAACCCTCCTGATAAAACCACAAATTGTCTTCTTTACACGTCAGTTTATGATTTAAACAAACAAGATATTACTTGTTAATTAGTGAGTTTTAGAGGTGCTGATGGGCAGATTTAGATACCTATGGGCAAACTATTATAAGCTGTTCTTGAGTTTCTATGCTACTCTGCCTCTGATTGGTTGCCTTCATTGGTTGGGTCAGAGCCCTTGATTAGAGAGAATCGTGTCACCTCCGTTTGCTCCAATGGACCATTGTGGGTGAAGGCGACAATTACTAGACAATCAGGGTAGAGTAGGGCAGATATTAGCAAAAAAAGCAGTAGGATCCATGATCAAGTATGCTGACTGATGATAGAGGTGTACTGATCTTCTCTTGTTGTCTGTTTTTACCAAAATGTTTTCCTTCAGAAAAGACAGACCACCATGCAGTTAAATCCTGGTAAGTCTTTGACTCCTTCAAAACCAAAATATCCAACTTTTTTGCCTTCAGGCAGGAGACACTGTGTTGTGCCCAAACTCAGCGAGTCAAGTTCATGCCACAGCACCCGTCACTCAGTTTGAGTGATCGGCTCCAGCACAGTGAAACGACTGAAATCACACTGTCAGCCATAGAAAAACTGTTGGAAGAGATGCAACACAGACATTTTCGGGGGGATCACTTGTCTCTAAGAGGTGCTGTAACATACTGTAATGGCTAATGGCTGATAGCTGCTGTTACATGGTCAGTTATTAAGGTCATGTACGTTCATGTGTGACTATTCAACCAACTATTATCCCTATTTTCATTATATATCAATCCCCAGAGCCCGTGGTATCATACGTATTGATTTATTGCCACTCCCCATCCTTACTGGAAACAATACTTCCCATCACCATTTGCCTCAAAAGATTGGCCTCAAGACAAAACATGCAGACACAACTAGATACTAAAAGCTCTTGCATAGCCTCCAGGCTCCCTGCTCTGGTTGTCACAGTTTGTTTGTTATACTGTATGTTTGGATACTTAGCGTACTCTGAGATATCAGTTTGAGACGAGAAGGGGAAGTTCAACTCATACTGCATACATCTTCATTCCTGTATGTCTGTCTGTCACCCACCAGCTCCACATGTCTCTGTCTTTCTCTTCCTCACCATTTTTCTGTATTTATCTCCTTCATATCTCTCTACCCACAGAAGTGTGGAGATCTCTCTTCCTCTTCCCCTCCACCTTTCTGTCTCTGCCTGTGTGTCTGCTTTAGGACAGATAATTAATCTCAGATGGAACTCGGAGCCTTTCTCCATGTTTACATCTCCTGTGTGTGTGTGTGTGTGCGTGTGTGTTTGTTTGTGCGCGCCTCCTAGGTGTCAGTGTGTGTGTATGCAAGTGCGTTTCACACTGTTTCTGCCTACATTTATATGCATGTTTGTGCGTGCGCATTTTTGTGTGTGTGTGACTTGCTAATTTGATTAACGGGTGTAAACAGTTAAGCTAACGGTAATGACTACCAAGCAGTCTGCTGCTGTAGCCAGTGGGCTTCATACTGATTACTATCATCATGAAGATAAACCCATGGAGCAGGGTGTGTGTGTGTGTGTTTGTGTGTACACAGTATGCTTGTAAGTAATGTCTGTTTGTGTGTGTGAGCATGTGTGTTTCCGTATTTGTGCGTCTATGTGTGTCAGGCCAGTGCTAAGGGCTTTACGCCTGTTCCTCTCTCTCTCTCTCTCTCTCTCTCTCTCTCTCTCTCTCTCTCTCTCTCTCTCTCTCTCTCTCTGTCCGTGTGTGTGCGTGTGTGTGTGTGTGTGTGCTGAAGCCAATCTCTCATCTATTATAGCTCAAAGAGAACTACAGCAGGCAAAGACAAACTGCCAAATTCCAACCATTAACACCACAGAGGCTTATAATGAAACAAACAGTGACAGTAAACATGTTGTCCATGGCCAATGACACAGACTCCCTTGAGACCCAAATATGCCACCATGCAGAGATGATGCTCATGATGCTAATGTGGTTAAAATGTAATCAGAGGTATAAGTGGATTGATACACAACACGGGGATGTATGGTGTTGCTGCTGGCTGTTTCATGATGTTCTTGGTTAAAGGGAAATTGTTGTATTTTTTAAACCTGGGCCCTATATTTACATGTTTGGGTGTGTAAATGATTCACACTTCCAAATGTTTTGGAATCGGTCCAGTAGATCACCTCAGATGGCAGCTGCTAAAGGGCTGCAATGGCTCCAATGTAACTGTGACAGTTTGTTATTCAAACTGTTGCAGGAAGACGATGGTGGAAACAGAGTCAGAGAGTTGGAGAGAGGAGTTTGAAGCGTAACTTGATGAATTGCAACTAAAAATTTCCTACCAAAGACTTGGCTGAATATTAAACTCATTTTGACAATGAGGCAACCGCTGTAACGGCTCACCTCGCATGACCTCGCGGTTTTGAGCGTGTAGAATCGGCAGCGGGTCGTCGGTGAGAGGAAACACTTTGATTGGCTGTTCAGGTAAGCTGACCAGAGCACAAGAAGAGAAATGGAAACAGAAAGGGAAAGCCCCCTGAGCAAGTTGCTGTAGTATCCACGATTTCACCAGTTTAGCACAGTTTTTACTTATTTTGTCTTCTCTGCCTCATACCCAACTTTTGATCAGACATATTCTTGATTAAAAGTAACTATATCAGCTTAACCCTTACATTGGTTTATATATCGGCAGAATGTACAAGCTTGTTGACTGTCGGCTGTAGTCCCTGCGGTTCGTTCAAGTGCAGCATTTTGGCCGAGACACAGGAGACGTGAGGTGACTCAACAGTCTCCGTCGAAGGTAGTTCTTTGATGTCAGTTTGGTGTGTCAGGGCCTTAAAGGAAGATTGTGGTCATGGTTAAAAGTGACAGCATGCAAACAGAAGTCTCAAACACTCTGTATGCACAACCACCCACCCGGTCCTCTTTCCTGAGAGGTTTTGCAGCATATTAACAACGTCACAGTGAATCTCCCTCGGCGTCTCAGAGACAAAGGTCAGTATTTGCACAGCCGCAAGCGGTCACATGCCAGGAAAATATAAACATAGGTTCAAGTGTTTAAGAAATGACCGAAGCTGATGAGTATAGCGGGAGTGACAAGATGAACCTGTGGAGCTCCGGTTCTGAGCGAAAGGAATCCGATGTGGGATCATTTTTTTCCAGTCGTAATGTAGAGTATCTGATGAAAAATGGGTGTATTTGACGTGGACTAACAAGTGGATGAATGTGTTAAATGCTCAGGATGTGACACTTCGGCATCATTTGTAGATCTACATTTCCTGTTGGTAGTCAAAATCATTTTCAAATCTTCGAATTCCCCTTTTAAATCTCAAATTTTTCAATTCAATTCAATTCAATTCAATTTTATTCAATTCAATAATATGAAACTGAATTCTAACTGTTTGCGCAACAATTTGCATCAATAGCCTACTTATATAGTTTAATCTGCAGTGGAGTCGTATTCTGATATGTTCCACAATATGCTCCTCTGCTCCCCTCACGGCTCTCTGCTCAGCATTTAGGTTCACACTACACACACACACACACACACACACATTTGTACACGCCACATGCACAAACACAGGCATGAAAGCTCACAAGCAGAGACGCTAATAAACAGAGAACACACACACAAACACGCCAGCACTCGCACAGTGGCAGAATGCAACTGGGAGGCTGCTCCCTTGCCTTGCCTGGAGAGGGAGAAGCTTATTATGGAGCCTTATTGAAGGCTTCAAAGAGTTTAAATTAGGGTGGAGAGGAGGGATTAGGAGACGAGCGAGAGAAAGAGGAGGGGAGAGGCAGAGGAAGAGCGGGTAAGTGAGAAGAAAGGAGGTAGATAGAGAGAGGGAGGAAGTGGGAGAAGAAAAGAGGTACAAATAGAAAAGAGAGGATAAGATGAGAGAAAAGGGGACGAGGGGAAGTCGTAGAGAGGGGAGGGATGGAGAGGGCATGGGGGAGGAGAGAGACAAATGGGAGGAGGTGAGTCAAAGAGTTTGCTGGCTCATGCTGATCTTACAGTAGACGATGTTTGAAGTGATTTCAGAGTTTATTTCCAAGTGGGAGTCACAACAATCGCTCGGAGTGAAACTAAAAGTCACAGCGGTCTTAATACAGTCTTTTCTCATAATGACTGTTCTCACAAAAATCAAACACATGGCACTGTAGGAAATGTGTGGCTGCAGGTGCAGCGGATGAAACGGTCCATCCAGTGTGTTCAAATCGCGTACAAACACAACATGCGTAACCTTGACAGAACGAACAAAACGGGGCACACTGGAGCAGCCTTAGAAACTCCCGAGGAAGTGAGAATATCTATTTATCACTTGGCTGCAGGATGTTTTTCAGCTGGCTTGACTTTTGTTCCTGACCTGCACATTACTGTTTATTCATAAACAGATCATCATGTTTATGCTATTGTTAAACATAAACCTCAAGAACTTCTAACACTGGAAAGGATGTGACTAAAAGTTCTTTAATATATGGCTCTGCAACATCAACCTGCAGGGTACGCGGCTAACATTTGCTCAATACTGACACCATTCATTGGCATTGTATTGAGTTTGAATCTGGCTGTGTAACACACTGACATAAATCACAGGTTGTGAAAAGGGAGAAACGGAGGACAGAGATGAAAGAGAGGAATGAGAGGAGAGAGACGAGGGGACAGAGAGCGAGTAGGGATGATTTTTCGCTGGAGGGATGGAAAAAATCCTGTCAAGGTTGCTGAACATGGAGCAAAGAGGAAAGACCGGGACAAGAGCAAGAACAGAGAGGAGATCAGAGGAAAAGTAAAAAGGGAAAGAGGGGGAAAGAACAAAAAAAAAAGGAAAGAGGCGGGTGAGAAAGATGGAGGAGGAGTAGCGCGACTCAGAGGGACAGAGAAAGGCTGTCAAGGTCGCTAAACAAGCGGCAGCGACGAGGACCTAAAGGGATTGGCTGCAGTGCCGAACAGCAGTGACCTGTTAGTCATGGTCACACACACAAGCACACAAACGAGGACGAGACGGTGAAATAAAAATGAATTTACTGGCAAAACAGAGATGACAAAGATATAAAGAATGGCTGAACACATTGATATGGAAAGGAAGAGGAGAAAATAGATAAAACGCGGAGGATTTTGAATGTGGTTTGGTTGAATTATGAGCATTCCTACAACCTCTTAAACTGTCCACATGATTTTCTTTCTGAAACACTTAAAGATGCCACATTTGCAGGAGATAGGTACATGTTTTCCTTGAGATCTAGTCTACATCAACAGAAAAATGACTAAAATTAAATTTAATGAGCTTATCTTTTTTCTCCTCCAAGCTAAACCAATTTAGGTCAATTCAGTTTTGCCAGAGAATCTTGTTGTTTTTCCTAAATGTGCCACCAAAATACACAACACCACCGGGACACATAGATGAGACAGAGACAGACAGATAATAGACTGTCAGCGTGATAACCTGTCTGTCTGTCAGTCTGTAAATGGGTAAAAGAGGGAAACATGGTGTGTGTGTCGCTGTATGTATCTGAATGTGTGACTGCTCTGTGATTGCCCTGAGGAGAACAGCATGGCATAAAGCAAGTCACCTGTGTGTGTGTGTGTGTGCGCGCGCCTTAGGGCATACAAAGGAAACAGCACAGCAACAAAATCAGACAGAGTTTGTAATAATGAAAAAATAAATTCAGATCTCAAAGTCACTTTATCTGACACATACCGACACGCAGCAGCTGTAGACCTTTTAAACAAACATACATCGCTCGTACACTACCTCTACAGGGAATATATGCTCCCGTCACCTGTAAAATTTACGGTGATTACTTCCATTTTATGTTTCATAACATGTAACACAAACCAGGTGTTAGCTTTGATGTCGTCTCTGTTGTCTGGCAGCTGTGTAAGTGTGAAAAACTGATTTAATTAAGTTACATAAGTGCATCAGCCATGCGTGATTAAAGACACCAACCCTGTTCAACCAGCAACAACCTTTGCAACTTGCTAAAGCCAGTAAGCAACACGTTCTCACTCTCAGCAGCTCAGTCAGTGGCCTTAAGCTTCAAATTATGACGCTTGACCTTCCACTCTAGCATCAGTTTTGCACATGAAAGGCTTCACGGTCAAGTGAGTGGCAATGTGTAACATACAACATCTGGTAGGACTTTAAAAACACGAGCGTACGGGTAAACAGTTCGCACAGTGTGGCAGATTATGACTTTTGGACTGTTATTAACGTTGACAAATGGTCACGCTTTGGTTTGGTTTAGGCAAAAGAGACTAAGCGGTTAAGGTCAGGCAAAAAGAAAATGGTTAGGATAAGGAAAAGAACCATACATGACATGATATGTACTGTACGTGACATCAGTTATGTCATTTACGTACGTTCACTTACTTACATTACATAAAACACTTTTGATTCTTGGTCACAAACTGGACGCAAGACCCGGTCTCCAGAGAGAAAGTCCTGTAACAACCATTTCGGTCCACTCTAAGAAATTAGACCATCTCGCTTTGTGATCACACCAGCTGCGATGCCAAATAAGTGTGTTATGTGATGGTCTGTAGTTTACTAATTGTTAATATTTATTTATAATGAGTAATGTATGGATGAGAGATGCATAGATGCTGCCTAAGGCCAGACTGAAGCGGCCTTGAAAACCATAAACTCCTTATTTGAATTTCAGTACACTATACATCTTTTTTCAGCACATTTTATTTTGTTTTTTTGTTTATCTATACTATACCTTTGGGCAGACAATATAAAAAGTAGGATTTAATATCGAGCAGTGATCTACGCGTCTGCTGTAAACATGATGAAACAGTAAAATACAGCAGATTTCTGAAAATACAAACAGGGAGGGAAACTAAACTTCACACCACAGAGATCAGTCAGAGGCTACAAAAGTACTGACAGCTGAACACACAGAGACTTTCCCGCTGGTGTCCTGCACTGACATGAGTCTCGCAATCGTGGTACATGCTTGTTTGACTGGGAAAAGTGGTTTGTCACGAGTTGGCCACGGTTGCAAGACGTCACCACAGCCCGCTTGGAGGCGGGGCAGGTGTGCTTTGGCCACACTCCAGAGAGAGTACATCTCGGCTCAACTCGGCATGTTCAAACTGGTGATGGAAAAACAAATCTGTGCGGTATGGTTTGACTCAGTGTGCCGAAAACTGCCAGTGGATAAGCCCAAATAGTGGCACATTTAGCAGCTAAAGAGCCTGATATTTCTCTCAGGAGTTGGTGGAGACCAAAACAGAGTAAAAAGGAGAGAGAATATTGGATCTACAATTACAAAGTGAACAGAAACACAACTGCAAATACATGCTAATATTGCTGCTGGATGTTTTAGCCATATCAATATTGCAAGGTGATAATATTCAGCATCTTTACATCTTGTTCATCTGCCCCCAAATGGCCAGAAAATAAATGAACAATGCTCAGAAAACAGTTGGGTGACATCCTAGACCATATGTCCACATATGAGGCCAGTGCATATATTCTGTAGCTTAGAAATGCTAATTTAAGTAATGTGCACTGTTGTGTATTTAATGTTGGTGCATCAAGAACTGGATATTTAAACCTGGAATCCCCGTCAGATTCACAGTGATAATATTCAATTAGACACATGCCTTCTGAAAACATGATGATAGTCACTACTTCCTGTCTGAATTTATGGAAATATAGTGTCCTTGTTTAGTTTTTTTACACCTAAATGAGCTCCATTTTGTAACAGCACCAGCAGCTCTGAACCAGAAAATGGGCCCGTGGCCTTGGAAAATGTGTTTTATTCCAGGCACTGTACATCTAATTGATTTATTTACACTAAAAAAGCAGTTGCCAATTTCTGCTGAATGTTTCATGTTGTGTCTTCTGTAGTCTGCTCTTTGAGGACTTGGCAGCACTATCAGCTTTCTTATCATTGTCCCTGTTGGCAGAATGAATCAAATTGTTATGAAACAGGATTTGGCGCACAGCTCAGGGATGGCCAGAAATAATAGTCTGACTCTGATTGTGGAAGTGAAAAAATATTTATAAAAATGGCGTTATATGGATATATTTATGACAAACACCCCAATAGTTTCTCCCTCAACCCCCATATTTCACACACACACACACACACAGATTTCAGTGTGACTATCGGAAGCGTTATCTCTGCATTGCAGACTATTAAACATTGATGTGTTGTTATTGTAACAGCAGCAATCTGGATCATCCAGGCTGAATGACCCAAAATAAAAACACTCTGGCTTGCGACAACACGGATTCTCTGATAAACAACTGTTTTGTCTGCAGCGAACAATTAGAGCAAGCTTTGCTGGGACCCATTTTGGTGCAAGATAATCTTTTTTGGGAAGCTATTGTTGTTTTTTTTACAACCTTTTTCGGAAACTGGTTTCCATTAGCAATAGCGAGTACAGTTAGATGCCAACAAAAAGCCGTAAAAAGGACACGAGGTTGTAGCACCAAAGAATTACTCGACTAGGCCTCCCGTTTCCCCGTGTCACTGTTTGATCAGAAGTCAGTGAAGTTCAATACATCACAGGATTTGGTGAATTAAGTTTTTCTTGGACCCACTTTCCTCCGTCTTCTTCCTGTTCCTACATCTCCCAGACTGCATTTGGCACTCTCTGGGGAATATCATGTATTATTTGCAAACCACGTGAACTGACCAGACGTTATAATTCTTCTGTTACAATAGTAATGCCTGTTTTTTCCTCACACATCTGCTTGCAATATTTCAGATCACCCAGACACATGACAAGCAGTAATGTTTGCAAGTAACAGAAGTCTAACAAACACATAGAGATAATGGGGAGAGAAAAGAAATTGGAGAAAATAGAAGTGGCAGTCTAACAATTTAAACACATGAAGACCAGTTTATGCATCTGTATCTGGGCTAAAAGAGAGCTTGGATGAATTTTATTATGTGTAAAATGTCCGACAAAGCCACCCTTTAACTCAACGCCAATGATTCACTTTCAAGTTCTCAAAACTAAGAGTTTCCTCATCCACAAGAAAGGTCAAGACATGGTTTTTTTTAACAACTTAAGACAGAAGGCCTGAGTTACTAAGTGGGGGCATGGAGTTTGAAAGACACAGATATTTACCAGTCAGAGAGGGTACAACCTTAGCAGAGATATGCTTTGTTTCAGAGAAACAAGGAAGTTACAGTTCCCCCTGTTCCCACGAGGAGGGAGGTTCTGACCAGCACTTTTGTTTCAAGCGTACTGACTTCATAAGGAAGAGATAGCATTTAATGGGACCTTTAATCTGTCTCTTATAAGTATCCCTTTAGTTTTTCTTCCACAGGTGTCCCGATGTCTCAGCCGGACCTCTGCGGAAATAAGAAACTCAAAAGATAAATTCAAGTTAAAACATTTGTGTGAATGTCTCTCCATAGTGGAATTAAGGAATTACTGGCTTGCAGGGTGACTAATAGACAGACAGAGAGGTTGGTTTAATTCAGATGAGACTCATGCCCTCTCTCTCTGTCTCCCTTTCTCTCTCTCCTCCTCTCAATGTGTGTGTGTCAGCAGCTCAGTCAAGCAGGATAATTCAGTTCTCACTGTGCGGATAAGGACTTCTATCCAGCTTTAGTCTGTCACAACATTTGTTCCACATTTAAATTAGACTGCTGCAGTGGGATGATTGCATATAGATTTGCCGAGGAGGGGAGACAAGGAGAGGTGAGAGGGGGGAGTAGAGGGGAAAGAGATGGGGCAAAAGAAGAGAGAAGACATGGGGGAGGAGAGGAGAGAGAAAGGGGGGACAAAGGAGGAGAGAGGAAAGAGGAGGGAAGAGAGAAGACACAAAGGAACAGTACTACTTTTACTCGCCAGAAACATTCACTACAATCAACTGTTGTTGTTTCACCATCAGTTTGGTCCCCATGACAACTGTCCTGGATTCTGATGCATGCGTCTCACACAACAACACACATCTATTATAAATAGGCTGGAAATCAGACAGAGCACTTGAGACTGCCTAAAAAAACTATACAAATGTGCTCAGGAGTGCCACATAGAGCACACAACTGCTTCATATTCAACCAGTGGGCCCCACTACATCGAACTGTCAAGCGAATATGAAGTGAACTTTTGAAATGTCCCAAAAAGTGTCAGGTTAAACAAAAAAGGGGACCCCAACACTAGAAGTGGATCACAATGCCACCACAAAATGTTCTAAAAATCCAAGCTTGGCATTTGACTACATGTTCATATTTTGTTTACCTGTTGCCTACAGCCTTCATGTTTTTGTGACAAAGTATCTACAAGGACTGACAGCAGCCTCACAGTTAAATACTGTTACTACTACTAAATACTACAACTTTTCAATGCTTCCTACATCCATGAGAGCAAACCTTAAGTACAGCACGTGGATACACTGATGTAAAGTCCTAATAAGTGTAGATAAATGTATTCTTGTTTGAGGAAAAACAGAGTGGAAGCTTCCTGTTTTCACTGTTCAATGTATTCTCACTAAATACATTATAAAACCATTCACTGTTCATTCCAGAGCCAGAAGCAAAATGTGTGAGTGTGAGGAGGATAATGCATGTGGGTATTTCACTGTGTGAGTGTGTGTGTGGTACTGTATATGCAGTGGCATGGATCTGTGTGCCTTTAACTGTAAGTGTGAAACTGCATGTTTACAACAGTACACGAGTCTTTGCTCATGTGTGTGTGTGTCTATGTCCGTGTCTGTCATATCACGCCACAGAATCTTTTGCCAGAGCGTGATCTCCCCATCTCCGTGTCTCTGTCTCTCCCACACTTCCTCAGTGTCTCCCCCACTCTCCCTCCCTCTCTAACCGATGGTGACAGTTGTTCTTTTTAAAGCGGAGTGGATCAGAACGCAGGCGGAGCGGCTGTTAATTATGGATGGCCTGTTTATCCTCCCAGGAGCACCCAGGGAGGAAAAACATCCATTCTTACTTCGCCAGCTTACGCCTCAACTGTGCTAATATGATAGGAGTCCACATACTGAGTCTGCTAGCTAACACCTCAATGTAAAAGCCCTGCTAACCTCTTCTCAGCATACACGGACCAAACACAACACTAATTCATTGTCCATGCTCATATAATTAAAACCCAACAGAAATAATGTGGACTGTTGTTATGAGTCATTAGTGTCGCTCTCTTTTGGAAACTCGTGTTGTTGGTGTGCAGAACAAAGACTGCAATCATTTGATTAGCTGTTCATTTGCTGATAATTATTCTCCATCAGTCACATATTTCCAGAGCCCAAAGTGACATATTTTTAAATGACTTGCGTTGTCGCCCACTTTCCCCAAACCCAAAATATTCAGTGCAGCATCTTGGCCTCATTCAGACCAAACCCAGCTTGGGAGCAACAGCTCTTCCAGAGAGGCTCCCTGCATCCACAACAAGTTTGCAGAGTATTACTCCTCCTCTGCTGGTGCAGTCTCCTGGCAGCACAATATTGTTTGAGGCACCAAGCAAGAGAACAGAAACTCAGAGCAATTTGTTAGACTTTTTAATCTTTGTGTTGGTATCGTTTTTTTGGTGTTCCATCTCGGCACCGAAATATGAAAAACTTCCATCATAAGTATAAAAGTAGTATGTCCGTTTTTCTTCATGATGTTAAGTCTTTACTTCCTTCCTTCCTTTCTTACTTATACAATTAAAGGTGCAATAACCAATTCATGAGAAAGACAGTTGATCAGTAATCTAATTCCCAGGTCTTTAAATAACGATACTTTCCGTTGGTGCCTGACCTGACCCACCAACCCAAAGTGACCTGGGAATCAGACTAAGAAATCAGCACCAATGTGAGAACATACGTACTAAAACACTGACTCATGCTGGGTTTTTATCTAATATAGGCTTGAGCTGAAACCATCGATCCATAAAGCTGTGCTAATACTGTAAGATAGATGCCCACTGGTCAAAGACTGGCAGGTGCTTTCTTACCTGTCTTACTATCACATTTCATCTACAAAGGTCTCTCCCACAAGAAACATCTGAGACAGCATAATGCGCCAAGAGTGGTAAATAAGAGCGAATGTGATACTTCATTGATCTCTGCAGGGAGGATCTCCACTGTAGTCGCTGTCTGCAGGCACTTTAGAGTGCAGGTCAGTTGTGTTAAAGCGCCACTGGAGCTGGTGGAGATTCACCGTCTTTCTCAGCAGGGCAAATTCAGCAGGGTTCACTGCTTGAACCCTGAGCTTTCAGATGAGTGATGGTTCTCTCACACACACAAACAAGTAAAGAACTAAAGCTACAGTAGTTAAGAGCAGGCTGACAACACAGGTCATCTATAATTCAGTCATAACATACTCCTGCCTCGTGTGTCTCTGTGTCTGTCTCGACGTCTCTTTCACCACTGCTCAGGTGAATATTCACCAAAATCCTTGCTCCCATGTTCACTTGTTGTTTTAGTTTTTTTAAAAATGAGAAATATAGTTGCATGTTGCCCACAGCAGTGAAATCAAAACACACAGGCAAGGAGTGTCGAGTCCTTGGCCGATTAGCCACTTCCTGAGGTGTCACCATCATTTTGTAAGGGCAGTCGCACACATGCACACACAGGTATTCATTCGGGCTACACGAATATGGAGCTACACATGCACAAGAAGATGACTTGTTTAATAGAAAAAGAAACACCTGTGTGTCACAATAAGACAGAAGTATTCAAGATAAGTGATACCCAATGTAGATTTATGAATGGTGGAAATACATTCAGTATTCTGAGCCCCCAAAGATGGTTGCGTAAATAATGGATGCAACTTCCTGTGCGTCCTGTCTGAACCAGCGTACAGGACGTTAATCCTCTGGCTGATTGGTACGGTGCATCATTCATTCATGAAGATCTAGCTTCGCGACTTTAACGTATAAATGCTCACATTATAATTAATGCTTGGTGTACATACTGTAGCTAACCCTACTGAAGCATTGAAAGTGCAGCTGGTGCATTAGATATTATGGTACTATAATATTGTTACAGGCTTCTTCAGTTCTAACTAACTGGAGGGGAGTTGTAGGCTTTCAGGTAACTATTAATTCTTTAGTGGCAGTCCAAATTTACTGCTGTCACACATACGAGCTGTCAAAGTGACGTACTACAGGGATACCTTACAAATTATGATGTCTAAAGACTTGCTAATCATATTTGGCAGGCAGAAAATAAAACCTAAATCAACACATTGTATTTTACAGCTCAGCTGTGATGGTAACCTTTAAAGGGATACGCCTGTGAGCTGCAGCTATTTCTCAGAACACCTGCCGATCTTTTACATTTCATTGCTCTACAATTTAAACTGCGTACATTACATGGCACGCCTTGCTGAGTGAGAGTGAGAGTGATATCAGCAGGATTTGTATATTCATAAAAAGTTGTACGATTTTATTGGCAATTACATTTTTATTACATTATCTGCAAAAAAGATGCTCCCTGCTGGCAGAGTTTACTCAGCTAAGTTTCATCTGTGGATGAATGTGACAGTGAAAACACACAACTTTCCTGTGATGAAGATGCGACATCCCGAGGGGCGCAGACTGCAGAGAGCTAATGTCAGTGTTGTGAATGCAGACAAATTAGCAGTTACAGTCTGAGCTGTGCGACTTTATATAGCAGTCTTGCTGCGTCTGTATTGAGCTGAGATTGAGCCACGTCGATTTGAATGTCAGCCTGTGTAAGTAAACAAATGTTTTCAACATGTGGTGTCAAACTGAAAAGTCTTGCTGGGGTTTTTTTTTTAATAGATGAATGTGTTTCTCTGAGAGCGCCTAGCTCACCCTCAAAGCCCCAAACCAATCAGTCAGCCCTCTGATGACTGAGGCTCATTTAGCTCATTCCTGATTGGCTCTGAAGCCAAGAAAAGAGCCGGGATTGCCGCAGTGGGAGGTTGGGAATTGGAGTTTTGAAGTTCTTTATGTGTTTCTTTTAATTTCCTCAAACTCTTTAATGTTTGTCTATATTTAATGTGTGTGTGTGTGTGTGTGCTTGCTAATTCCTCTGAGTGTGTATGTAGGCGACTGAGTAATGCAGTGTAATCAAGAGTGTTTGTATGAAAGCTTGTGTGTGTATATAGAGAAGATTTTAATTAGCTAATGCTGCAACACATTGTGGCAATATGTGGCAGAAAGAAAACCAGATGTTTATTGTTTTTAATAGTCTAACAGCGGCGATCTCTGCCAGTGCTGCATGGTAGAGAGTGTTGCCTACTGAGCCAGAGCCGGAGAAATGAAGCATTTAGTACCAACTTTTGCCCTCGACTGTAGAGATGAAGACATACAGTACTGATTAATGTCTTTTTCATATGAAGTTGGAACTTTTTGTAAAGGGCCCTATCACTCTTCAGCAGCATTCATTGTCAGACGTTTTGCTCCTCAACCCCAGATATAATTTCAAAATCTGTATTCTGATGTGCAAATTTTAACCTCACCACTCACCAGCCACTGCACATCATCGCACTGTTTACTTTATTTATCCAACCTTATTAAATGTTTGTGTCTGTGTCTCTACCGGCACACAGCAAGGAGTGAAAGCAAAAAGTAGCATGCCTCACTGTGGCAGACTCGCGGCAGGGGCGAAAAACAAATTTGTTCCCCATTTTTTTGGGCCAGTGCTGACTATTAGGAACTAATACAATTTCAAACTGTTGTGGCAAAGATATGCAACTGATGAACTGATGCAGGGTATTCTGCAGTTTAACGTGAAACTTTATTGTCCAAAATTACATCAGTGCACTTAAATAGTAAACTTCACTGTGGATTTAATCATCATAAATTATCCTAAGCATCTTTTATTATTATTATTATTATTATTTAATGGTATATTTTTCAAAAAGCCAGGAAGAAAATACTGATACAAGTCAAACAATAAATGAACAAGACAATGATGTATTGGATATTTTAGGTGTGAACACCAGCATTTAGGTGAGTGGTGAGCTGCTTTGAGAGTGTGTGTGGAGATGAAAATAGTGACCATAGCACAGGAAGTCTCAACAACAACAACAACGATCACATTCTGGGATGAGAAACAAAACAGCAGTAAAGCAAACAAGCAGCAGGTTTGAAGGATTTCCTTCCTCGAGGGGAGATAATTCAGACTGTGCACCGCCGCTGCAAGTCAGTGCATAAAGAAATGAAATGAAATATTAAAACCAACAGTCATACATCTCTACTTTTAATTGTGTCAATGAATTAATTTACTAAAGTCACCATGGCAACATGAGAAGCTTGTCAGTGCTGCTGAGCAACATCCAGCGCAGATTGACTGAAGACACAGACAGAAGTGGGTCTGCAGGGAGTTGATTCATGGTTACACTGCAGACCACACATCTTTGAGGGCTTTAAAACATCCAAACATTTTACTATCACACTTCCGTAAAGTCTGGGGACTTGTGAGAGACAGATTAAAAATGTATATTCAAAATCAATACAACAGAGGCTGCTATATCCTGACTTAAATCTCTAATATGTGTCATACTCTTAAAACACTGGGGCCTACAATTCCCACAATAAAACTCAATAAAGTCTTTGATTAGACCCTCCCTGAGTGGTAAAAACCTGTCTTAACAAACTCCACCACAGTATTTAACCGAGGCTTTCTGTTAAAGAATGCCTGCAAATAAGCCAAAACTGAGATAACATGATGTGATTTTTTTTTAAATGTGTTTTTCCAAACCTGGGTCTTCAGACTACATCCAGAAGACATTAAACTTGTTTTAAAAAGTCTTAATCAATAACATTCTGAACTAGAATTGCACGCAAGGCCCAACAGTCCCTTTTAATTAAATTAAGCCCAATCCAATATCAAACTTGATAGCCCTGTGTCACTCTAAATAAATGTAAACCACCAATAACTGCTAAATCTTAAAGAAAGCAAAACAAATTCCTGGATCAGTAAATTTTTTTTCAGCTCTGCATCAAAAGTTGATGATTTCTATTCTGGGCCCATCCTCCATCCAAGAATCATGGATAATCATGGATAATCATGGATATAGCAATATAGCAATGTTTACCAACCAACCAAAAAACAGACCAACCAACCAACCAACACAGAAGCCTCTGACAATGTAATGGTGGTTACTGTTTTAATATATTTTACTTTTTCAAACTCAGCAGTGACTGTACGATGTTCGAATGCTGCTTGAAGAGAGATGGATGGAAATGTGCATCCAAAGTGCATCATAGCATAGATGAAAATTAGCCTGTTGTGTTTCCATCATAGTCGCTCTGAAATCGCACCAATAAAAGGCAAAGCCCTGATGTGAGTGGGTGTTCATGTTTTTTTGGTCCAGTGTGTTATGGGGTATTATTGAGTGCCCTTTTAATTGCCCAAGAACAAGTGTACATACACTTGGATTTATCAGACTTTCTGCATTGTGACAAATACAATGAATCCTTAAATAATGTTAGCAGGTGCAGTTTGAATGATAGTTAAGGGTGGATTAAGATAATTGCATTTTGTCACAGTGATGGAGAGTAAATGTGTTAACAGTACAGGTTTCACTGTCACTCTCACTCCTCTCTCTCTCTCTCTCTCTCTCACACATACATACACACACCTTTAGGGCAGGAAGAGACGAGGAAGTGCCCACAGGCTTCAGCCAATCAGAGTCCAGCACAGAGCAGGAAAATCCCCCTAGGCCTGCCCACCACAGCCTACTCGCACACACACACACATACACGCACACACACACACACTGGCTCATGTGTGTACGAGGACACATGCATGCACACAGACTCTCATATAGGTTGTGTTGCCATAGTGCCTAGGGAGTAACACCAGTATAGAGAGGACACTGGGAAGGACTGCAGACTTGCACACTCACACGCACACAGACACACACACACACACACACACACACGTACACAGGGGAACAGGATAAAAATACTGTGCTGACAAGTCAATTAATCAGATGTGAAGGTGCTGAGCAGAACAATCCTTTACAAGGCTGGAGTTCAAAAACACTCTGTGTGTGTATGTGTGTGTGTGTGTGTGTGTGTGTGTGTGTGTGTGTGTGTGTGATACTGAAGTTTTGGTGCCTAATAACCTGTGTCATAAGCTGTTGATCAGAACATTTGAAAGAAGGAGTTTAAACGGCTGAATTCCAGCTGTGAATGCTGCACTATTTTTGACTCCACGTTTCTCACTATTTTGGTCCCTGTTTATGTTTTGACATGAAAACATCATTTCATTTTTCAACACAATAGGTGTGTAATGCAAAAATATGGATTGAATGTGCACACACACACACACACACACACACATAAAACCCACACTTTGTCTGAAATACATGGGTTCAAGGGTGTGTGGGCCTTTAACTATAAACACTCATCAGATGTAAAAAAAAAACAAAAAAAAAAACAGTTGCCTGTCCATTGAATATTTACAGCTTCTGTTCAATTAACAGTATGATATTATAATGTAAATAAATAATGTAAGGATTCGACTCACCCAAAGGCCTGCCAACTGCAAAATATGCACAAATTAACAACATAAATAGATCATTTCTAAGTGCTGTATCGTATGGCAACTGGTCGGTTTCTGTTTTTTTAAGACGTTTCACCTCTCATCCAAGACGCTTCTTCAGTTTTAATACCCAGACTCAACCAGCCTTCAACGACCCACAAGTGGCCCTAATGACTCTGAAACTCAGAGCTAACACATGTCCTTAATTACTCTGTAAGGACACTCCCACACAGAGTTTAAAAGCCTGAAACTCCCCTCCAGTTAGTTAGAACTGAAGCCTCTTGGATGAGAGGTGAAACGTCCAATACAACACAGGGTTGCATAATGAAATGAAAGTTCATAAACTCCTTCATGCTACATAAATTACAGAACATATATACAGTTTTTTATATACAAATATGCATGAAGATGTAGTGAATCTTTTGAATCTGTGTCAGGGTGTATGTAAACAGTAGCAAAACTATGGTGATAATTAGTTGGTCGGCATCTTCACATCGAAAGTTTGACATCAGGGAAACAATGTCCATCCATTTTGACTGTGTGTGAGCACCTATTTTGTCCATTTCCTTTTCCTGCGACCGGACGTCAGCCAGGAGCAGCCTTAAACCATGCTGGATTAGCCTGACTCTTATTCCGACTCTCTTCCTCCCCGGGGTGGTCGGGCTGGTCAGAATGGTCCAAATGATGGTCAAAATCTGCTAATCTTAATCCAAAACATTAGCTTTCTTCTCCAATCTGCTGATGACAGTATATTTGGCAGTATGTGTTTCAAAAATAAAGCTGAAAAAAATATGAACAAATGACAAATGAGTGCAACAAATGAGTTAAAGCAATTCTGCGCTGACAACTGCAGAGAGAGAAACTCTCCACAAAAATTGACACATGGATTCAAATAACTGGCATTTTTATAGTCTCATCTGGCATTTTTGGATGACTGGTGGAGCGTTGAATTGCTGACTAACTCTAGTAATGTTTTGCTTCCACCAAAGCAAAAGAATTATTGACTCTTTCTTGATGTGCAGACCCCATGGCATAGTTTGAAATCCTGATTCCACAGGTAGGTCAATAACTTTGCGCGTTAATAAAACGGACTTCATAAATCATCAATGGCTGGTCGGCACTGTCAGCACCGCTCAAGTGTGTTGACTTTGGCTTGAAATCAACAGTGTGACTGACTGACTGACTGACATCTCTTGAGCGGTGCTGAAAGCAGTCAATCAGCAGTGGGCACTGCAGTAATGACAGGGATGTGTGCACTCCCTCAGGAAGAGCTGTCAGGTCAATGGATCACTGCCACTCTGACATACACACACACACAAGCACACACACAAAGTGAAACAATACATCAGCTAATAAAATATGCTGCCATTTTGCCTGTGCACACACAATAAAACTCTCAAACACGCAAACAGTTCAGTGTTGACAGACTCTCGTGCTGCTTCTGTCCTGTTGTTCATTATGGATTCTTCCCAGGGGATTGACATGCACACACAAACACAAACACATTTCAAGTACTCTCTTTGCATCCACTGAATTGGATTATAACCGACGCTGTGTTTAAATGACAGCAGTTGAAGGTTGAGGGTATCTGAGGATACAAAGAGCATCGTCCGTATCACAACTGCAGAGAATAAACTGAATTTGGCTGGTTGATGGATGCTTTCTAATCCTGTTTGTTCCAGGATATTTTATCTGGCCTGTGTCTCAGCCTGAGAAACTGCATTTTCTTGGTTTGGGTCCCAACACGACAAGAGCACTAATATGTTTTAAATTGGCCTGAGCCCTGGGGTACAAAACTACATTGCCTCTGTTTGGGTTCCTGTGTGACAGAAGCACTATTATATTATAATGGACCTGGATCGCAGACTTATTTTCTCATCAGGTGAGGATTGAACAGTTTTTCACTGTTGCTTTTGCTTGCAATCCTCATTTGTTGGTTAAAAGTGTAAGGTAAAATCTGGTCTTTCTAAAATCCAAATAGAACTATTAAAATTGAGAAAGAAATCTACCTTAAAAACTTAAAAAGTTTAAAAGTGCAATATGTAAGAATTTTCCACCTGTTGAATTCATGTTCCAAACAAATAGGGGAAAGCATATCCCCAGCGTAATGGGTAACTGCTGCTAACTGTTGCTGTTGTTAACTAGTAAGCCCAGTTAGCTGTGCAGCTAGCTGACTCTGTCCACCTAGACGCTCATAGCACAGTTGGTGATGTTACTATGGAGCCTACTGGACTTCTAGTACAACCCGAAAAACTCCGCCTCTGATTAGCTTGCATCTATCATTTTCATTTGATGACAGCCTCGATAGCTGGTCCTGGTACTCTCTGCTAATTACATCTATTAGGTGTAGTTTCCCCAATAAACGAACTGACCACTTTGGCTGTCGGGACTGCAGTGTCTCCTGGCTCGTTAAGTAGAGCAGATGGACCGTCCTCTGTAACTGATTGCCATGAGGAGATTTTCAGAACCAGCTAAAGTGACTCACAATCGCCTCTTGAGGTACAAAGTTGTAATACAAGAAAGGACAGGCTGAGGCTAGCTGGTTAGCATGCTAACTTTAGTTGATATCCCTGCTACAAAATACATAGATGTCTTTGACATAACATCAAAACTGATATTTTTTCACATTCTGTTGATAATGTTGCTCTACTAAAACAATTACGAACCGTGTACTTGAGATTTCTGGGCCCTATTTTGGTATTTACTTTACTTTTACTCAACCTCAGACATCCATTCTATGATCTTGAAATATTTCTAGTACAGCTATGGGAGAAAAGAAAACATTAGGATCTTAAGTCATTAAGAGGACATTTTTTCAACATTTTACACTAATATAACAGTCAGATAATGGAAAATGTGTTGTAAAAGTGAAGAATTTCTTTAATAACACCAGTTAAACTCAATGCAATAATTACCTTTGAGGGCAGAATGCTACCCTGATCTACTTGTTTATCCATGGCAGGTACTGGATATTTATACCCCTCTTATCAACCTTGGATTGAAAGCAACAACTTGACAGCTTCTATCTGGGTTTATTGAAAAAGAGAGAACAATGTACACTGAAAATCATCTCAAAAACTCCTCAAACACGAGTTCCCTCACACATTACTCATGTCTTAAATCAGCTCAAGTTCTAAAACACGTGTGTGGTACTTGTTGCATCATGTTTCAGATCTCTTGAGCCTGCACATCTCCTGCTGTGCTCTGCTACTACTGGCTGCTGAGGTCCTCCATCTCTCCCACACCATAGTCATCCATCCACCCAGCCTCTTCATCTCTATGCTCAACAATAGCAAAATAACTTTTTGACTTTGGTCTAGACACTAGAATGAATTTGTCCTCCCGTCCTGAGCTCAAAACCTCCTCACATCCCCATAATCACATCAGTCTCTCCCATATCATCCTCCTCTTACAATCTTCCTCGTCTCTGAGGTCAAATCACTGGGTTTTGCACTTGCAAAGGTGATGATCTAAGAAAATGAATTTGTTTCACTGCGAATGACAGTGGATAAGAGCATCATCTGTGGGGCCAACAATTTAAATGTAAATGAAATGCGTCTGTGTCAGTTCCGATACACAGTAGAAAGAGTAGTAGACAGGTTGTTGTAATGACCTTTCATATCATGCAGGGACATGGTTGTTTACAAACAAACACAAAGCGGTCAGACTTGTTTACCAATTAAACACTAGTGACAGATGTGTTTACGATCCACAAACACTGCCAGCCTCTGATGATTTTAATATTCATACCTGGCCTCTCCTGAAAACCTCAGTAATACACAAGTGGAATGCATTTAGAATACTTAAACTAGGTTGGACATATTTCTAACACTTAAGAGAACAGATGAAAATGTACTTGGAAAAAACTAACATGAGCACTTTTTTTATGTCATTAAGTCAAGTGTGAAGTGTGAAGACGTGGTAAAAGCTCCACAGATGGATACAGCACATAAAACAGTCCGTCCTCACCAGAATAACAGCCATATGGTTCAGCCCTAACTTAACCACAACCCTAAACCCATTCAAGCTGCTTCGTACGACCCTTATTTACAACCATTGTGCGGTGGTGACCTCTAGTGGCTGTAGTAATTATGACACAAGCAAAGGAGGAAGTCAGGTGATGCAGTGTTAAAAGGGTAAACTAAAATTTGGTATTTCACCTGGATAGGTGTGGTTTTGCAGGACAAGGCAGTGCATGTTTTGGCGAGCTCTGTGAAAGTCTCGACTGTGCACTGAGTGCACGTTGATTTTAAAAAAATGTCTGCCTTGTAAGATCATTTAAGTGGTTATATGAGAATTTTTCTGCTGGAAAGGTCAGCCTTTAGGTGATAAAGACGTTCAATTACTTCTTTCACAGCAAGTCATGCTGGATAAATGGATCTTGCACATGACGTTTTTACAGGCATTCAGAGTTCCTGTTAAAGAAATATAAAGTGATAAGACACCATTTGCGAGCCGACGAGAACGTGTCAACGAGAGGGGCAACTGGGAGTGTGCTGTGTCACGTTGTATCTACCAAATGTGCATCGTAGAGGGCACTTGCACAGCATTATTTTGAACACAGGGGCACCTGTATAAAGAGCAACAGGAGGTTTGGAGGGTGAGGTGGGTCGAACAAGCACAGGACTTTCTCCCAGGTAGCAGCTGCTTGTTTCCTGTGTGAAACCAGAAGACCACGTTAAGTTATTTCAACTTACATAACATACATAATTAGCTTATGTCATGTACATTATGTAATTCTAATTTAACGTACTTATTCTAACCCAAACCGCAATCTTTTCCTAACTCTAACTAAGGAAGTCAAACTTAAAAAATTTTGCATATAATATTTTAAGATTGTGAGTTCTGTGGCTAGTATCTATTTTGATGACTATTTATTCTTTTTGTTTTGGTAATATAGGCAAATCCAGCCTCTCTGCCTTGCAACATTAGACTGTTGCGGCTATCGGAAGGCGTGAGGGATCAGGGTTATTTCAGTGGCACAGCTCTCTCTGGAGAGATGACTATGGAATATTTCTGCAGGACTATTGCTTCGGAGTTGTGGATTTGCCTTGATTTATTGCTTTTGTTTTCATCATTCTCTGCAGAGTAGTTCACTACAGGTGTAGCAGCCTATAGAAATGATTCATAATTTATTTCATGTTTGCAGCTTTTCTCCGCTGCTGTGTACCGGTGGAGAGCAGGGAGTGCAGAGGGAGAGGAGGGGAGAGAGGGGGAGACAATACATTGAGAGAGAGACAAAGAAGTTATAGAGAGGTAAGAGAGTGTCAAGTAGACAGAAAAAGAGAGGAGGAGGAGAGAGGGAGAAAGAAGGGTCAAGAGGCAGACAAGAGGCAGGAGAGAGGTAGAAAGATAAAGAGATAAAGAAAGAGACACTATTAGTGGAATGATAATATCTGGATTTACCACTTAAACTCTCTATATGTTCTTTCCAGGATCTGTAAGTGTTACATAAATATATACAGTACACATCATCAGACAAAAAGGCTACTTAACTAAATGGACCCTTATCTTTTTTATTCTTTCATCACTGAAGGTCAAAGTAAACAGTGCATAGTTGCTGGTACAGAAGTACCGGACAAATATGAGGTAGTGTCACTTGTGTACTTACGTATTTCCATTTCATACTACCTTATACTTCTATTCAATGACATCTCAAAAGCAAATAATGTACTTTTTACTCCATCACATTCGGCTGGCAGCTTTAGTTAATAGTTAGTTGTCCAGTGAAAACCATGAGTCTCTAAATTTGGGTAATTTAAATTTGACTGTTTGTGATAAACTGGGATTAGGTGTTGCTCATGAGTTGAGAAAATCCTCTGACTTCTTGGCTAAATAAACAATTAAAAAAACATCTTGGATTGGCTGGAAAACATATGATTAGCTTCCAAATATGATGCACTGCTATACATTAAACTACCAAACAGTATACAACAGGGGTCACCAACCTTTTTGAGACTCAGAGCCACCTCAAGGAGCGAGAGTTTTTTTTTTTTTTGTCATGTGTGATTGACAGTAGACGGGAGGGAAGTAGCGGAGGGCAGATTGTCCACTAGTTAATCGATCATGTATTCTGTTATTCCCTCAGACTGAATAAAGACCAATAAAGTAAAAACGCTAAAATGGGTCGCAAAATATAATTGGGTGGCCGTTACCTGAGCGGACTGCTTAAGTAAAGTATATGTGTGGGAAACACTGTTGCACATTTAATGGGTTACATGTACTAGGACAGTCTAGGTTTAATATATATAATAGTAAAACACTGATGAGGACCACTTTACTGCACAATGAGTACTTTTACTTTTGATACTATAAGTAAATTGTGCTGAAAATACTTACATACTTTTCTAGGATGTAAGGACCTAAGATCTTCTCACATCACTGATAGCTGCTACAAAATGTAAAATATTACAAGAAGCAGCAAATGGAGATCAATATTAGTAGAAAATATGTCCGTGCTACGCCAAACTCCATGTTTACATTTTTCAGGTGATAATAATCACTACTGACAACACCTGAGGTAGATTTCTAACCCCTCCTTTACAAAGAACAATAGCATATGCAGTGAGCAACTTCACATGCATAATGAAACTGTGCATCAGGTCTTTGATACTGCCTTCGTGCACTATCTTCTTGCTCTTGCAATGTTCCCACGCCCTCTGCAGAGTGAGCCCTGGCCACTGTAGGCTATACGTTTTCTTTGATGTGGTGAAGGAAATTCAAGTTAATGAACTTTGGCCTTCACAATCCACCTGCTGTATTTCTCATTTCACTAAAGAAGACATTAATCATGTGGAGAAACAGCCAAAGCTTTATTACATCTCACTGATCCAGTGTCAGAATTTACCTGTGTCAACTTTGCTTTGATTCAGAGTTTAGTACACTAGATTAGTGAATTGCCCAAATATGTAACTGCTACTTTTAGCCGTCTTATTTTACCAAGAAACTGAAGACTTTTCCCAGCAGTATACACACATGCATAGCTCAGGGGAAAACTCATTAATAAAGTCTATCCAGACTTGTTTAATGAGTTAACATCTACAATCTTTCTCCCTCAAACATAAAGAGAATCTAAAAATACAGAAAAGAAAAGGAGAACCTGTCACCTAACAGCTGACACCAGGCACATAATGACGGAATAATAAGAACAAGAGCAAAAGCTTCTCTGCAAAGGCAAACATTTTTCATATCTGCGATCACGGCGAAAAATAAATGAGTCAAATACCACTGGGAGGAGAGAATTACTTAGTTGTTTTAAACAGTTTTTTGTTCATTTATTGAACAAGCTATGAAGGCAGTGAGAACTGTATGAATACAAGATGGATTCAAATGTAAAAAAAAGCACAATGGTCTAAGGTTTCTATCGTTGAGGCATGAGCAGCTCAGGGGCGAGCACTTCTTGGACTATGGATTTTCCTCTGCTACCATGCAACACACACACACACACACACACACACACACACACACACACACACACACACACACACACACACACACACACACACACACACACACACACACACGGAGCAAGATAGCACAAAGTCACACTGCTTAGCTTCACATGACCTCAAATGCCCTACCTGACCCCCCTCACAGCAACATGATAAGCAGACAGAAGAGCAGTATTTAAGGGCACTAAACGCCTCCTCCTGCAGCTGAATGTGGTCCGGATTAATTCACGCTATAGTGCAGCTCCCCCCTCGGGGAGATTCTGTCTCCAAGTCAGTGCGGCATTAATCAATACTTTGAATTAACAACTATAACACAAACTCAAGCGACGATTTCACAGGGAAAAAGTACTTTAAGCATAAAAAGTAAACTATAGCTTCAATTTAAATGCAAAACCTCGTCCATCTGTCTCGGGGTGTGTGTTTGCACGCTGACTAAAGTATGTTTGTCAGTTGGAGTTGTTATTTTTCGCTGCAGCATACGCCTCAATGGGCTGTCTGTGTTTTTGGATGGAGCTGGGCGAGACAAATTGACAGCTTCACACACACACACAGCCACACACGCACACAGACACACATATACAAATATATATACACAAGCGGGAGTGTGCACACTGCTACAACGTCCCAGTGTGCACATACAGCTCCCAATCCACAACACACACACACACACATACGGAAACACAGGAGGCAGTCATACATTGGCTGATGGACTGAGTGACAGTTTATTTTCAGGACTTAAATGAACAGAGGGATCGACTTGATGCTCTGAGGCAGAAGAGAGCAGCGTAAGCAGAAGAATATGAGGCGCGCTCGCTGCTTGAGGGTGGATAGATTCCACATTAGACAATGCACACACACACACCGAGTGGCCTTCGTCGCTGCCGTGCACCTGTCCGTCCGTGTTGCATTCAATGACCACTACTGACAGTGTTGCTGAGAGAGCTGCGCAGAGCAACAGAACAAAGAGAGGATATAGATACGCGGATACAGTGGTCACCCACACACATCTTTGACTACAGTCCTGCAGCAGAACTGCAGCAGCTTCTGTAAAGGATTCATCTTGAAAAGCCACGCTGTAACACAGAACGTAATTGGATCTATTGTTATAGAAAATTCCTTTCTCTCAGACAATAGGATGTCAGACCCTTCCTGGATCAAAATGTGAAAAGGCGAGAAAAAAAAAAGCAAATGTTTCACAAATCACCACTCGGTGTGGATCAACAGCGCAGCATAAAAAGAAATTAGTGACTTTGATCGTGGCTCTAGTTTTAAAGGGGATAGTTTGAATTGAATCGGCAGCTACTGAGGCAGAGATGTGTTTAATTAGGATGAGTAAGGTCTGAAACCGTTTCCAAATTTGCGAGCAGGGGTAACATGACATAATGCAGAAAAAGCACGAGAGAGGGAACAGGAAAAGCCTTGAGAAGAGCTGACTTTGGAGATTTTCCTTCCCAGTAGTCTAACATTACACGGCAAGAGAGGAGGGGAGGGAGGCTGCGAGGAAAGAGGAGAGAGGAAGGAGACGAGAGAGTTGAGAGGGAGGTGGGATCATCCTCCATCCTTCACCTCCTGCACATCTCCTTCTCACCTTGTTTGAGGGTTTCTATAGGCCACACGTCACATACTCTCTCTATATTGTCTAATCTGCTTTCTTTCTCCTTCTCTCACTCCTCCCCTTTCTGTTTCATCCTTTTCTCTCTTGTCCTCAGGCTACATATCACATACATTTCCCCTATGTTTCTCCTCTACACTCTTCCCATGCCTTCCCTCATGACTTTCTCCCCCTCTTCCACCTCCCTCCTGCGACCAAATGTCCTCCACTCTCTTGTCCTCTCTCCTCTCCACTTTTATGCTTCGTCCTGTCAAAGTCGTCCTCCTGCTTCTCCTTCCTCTGACAGATTTCAATCCGCCGTCACTTCCCTTTTTCTCCTCCTCTCCATTTTTTCCAGCTTCTTCCTCACCCCGTCTCCCCACCTCACTGCTGCTGCCATCCCCTACCTCGACTCCCCTCCTCCTCTTCTCTCTCCCATTGTCCCATCCCTCCACCTCCCCACTCTTTCCTGGTCCCAGGGCTCGTTAAACAATGTCCACAGTCACCTGACATCATCTGCAGAGAGCCGCCTATAGGGGGGGAGTGTGTGTGTTCAAAAAGAGTATACACATAATCTAAATTAAAAGACTGTAAGTGTGCGTTTGTTGAAGAAAGTTGAGAACAAAGTGTAATGATTCTGTTCTGGAAGTGAGGGGGAGACAAAGACAAGAGACCGACGTAGAGATAAAGAGACGTATTGGGAGTTTTTAGACTTTTGCAGTAGACTTTTATCAGTGCAGAACAATTGGTATTCACCAGAGTTAAGCACACAATCTGTTGGTCTGGAGACAAGCACCAAACCCTCTGTCATACCCCCCAACTTCACCAACCACCTCACACAGATCTACAACTTCTTCTTCTTTCTTTCTTTCTTTCTTTCTCTCTTTCTATTTCTGCTATCATTCACACAGTAACTTCACCTCTCCATCCCATATTTCCATCTCTTTTGTCTTCTTCCTCCTCATAATTTCTGTTTTTGGATCTATATATCTTTCCCCCTTTTCTCTCCCGGCGTCTCTTGTGCTTCCTCTCTCTGGATCCTTTGATGTCAGCTCATACCTGCTGTCACATACCACCTGTTCAGTTATCAGCCAGACAGGACCAGAATAAACTAAACTGCGCTGCAGTGGACGGGACTGGGCTGAACTGGACCTGCCTAAATGAGACTGGACAGATTGAGAAGGCTTGAATGTAACAGGAGGGAGGTTGGGATCAACTGTGGTGACCTAGGCTGTACCTGGAGGTATTGTTGTGTTGTAGGTGAAGTTCTTTTTCGTATTTTGCTTTTAAAGCATTCCTGATCAACAACCTCACCAAACCTAAACAAATAGATCCAGAGTCTTATCTTTTATACCTCAAAGGTCCCATAGTATGCTCATTTCCAGGTTCATACTTTTATTTAATGTGTCTAGAACTAGAAAATGTTTACATGCTTCAATGTTAAAAACCAAACTGTCCTTTATTGCAGCAGCTCTATTCGCCCTCTGACTGAACGGTCTGTTTTAGTGCTCGTCTCTTTAAGGCCTCCCTCTTGAAAGGCACAGTCTCCTCTGATTGGTCAGCTCTCACAGGCCTGAGCAGGCACTGCTCACTGTGTTTTCCTTCCTAGTGGGTACTCTTTTGTTTGAGTTTCTTTTCTTTTTTGCTTTTAGCCTTTATTCATTTGGATAGGACAGCTTAAAGTTTGACAGGAAATGGGGCAGAGAGTGAGTGTTGACGTGCAACAAAGGGTCACATATTGGAATCGAGGTTATCAATAATACAGGTTTTTATTATTTATATCAACATCATTTTGAGGAGTCAGGGTTGAATCTGTGTGAGATATACATCTATGACATCCCTTGTTGGTTTCTGTAGTGATGTTTTGTCTGAGATTGTTATGTACACTGTAAACTTTAAAGTTGATTTTACTCTAGAAAAGTCAGGAAACTGATTACCTCAGAGTTAGCTCAGAATTACCTCTAAATTATCAAGTAAGGAAGACTATTAAATTTAAGTTGTATGAGCCAAAAAGTTTTAACAACTTTTATTTAACAAAATTATTAGTCTACTTTAGTTGGCAACTTGGTAACTGAAGTAATCGGTATCCTCGATTTCCAGTGTTTTACAGTGTGCCAGAAAATCCAAATCTTAGCAACTGGAGTAGGATAAAGATAATAAGGGACAAACAAGCAACAGACACCATAGCTGTATGCCGAGGCCTGATGGCACCTGTCAATCAGAGTAAACACACCCCAAAAAAGGCTCGTCTTAGAGCCGACAAATCGAGCAATCGTTTAACAAAGGAGGCCACCAAGGCACAATTTGGCAAATTAAGTTATTCCTGATGAAATACATATAGACTTTATTTTCAATTGACGTGAGTTTTTCTTTTACTTTGAAATTCATTCATTCACACTTAGCTTTTATAGAATCACATCTTAAGGCAGTTCCTCCGGGGCTTTAACATCCACTTTATTTCCTTTTTCCAGTCTGAGTGTGCTCTGATCTTTATCATGGTCATTTCAGTTCAATTCAGTGAAACTCTTTTCTGTTTTAATCTGCCCGGTCTGACATTGTTCCGCTTTGCTCTTTGTGTTTCCGCTCTTTTTCCTCTCTCTCTCTTCTTTGATCCAGCGAAGCAATAGGTGAGTTGAAGGGTTAGCTCGTTCTTTGACCATGACTACTCTAAAATCTTCTACAGATTCACGAGCACTGCTACAAACTAAGGGAGAGAGGCCAGAATGAGTGTGAACGTCTGCGAGTATGTGTGTGTGTGTGTGTGTGTGAGAGTGTGTGTGTGTGTGTGTGTGTGTGTGTGTGTGTGTGTGAGTGTGTGTGTGTGTGTTCTCCCAGGTGACGGAGCATGGACGGGAGAGATACTCGTTTGATCCCTGGAACAAAGAGAGAGGGGAGGGCAAAGGAGAGAGCAGCAGAGAGAGACAGCAGGGGAGGAGCGAGGTAGAGAGACAGAAGGGAGAGAGATGAGTGAGAGAGACAGATAGCTGAAGGGTGGAAGAGAGAGAGAGAGAGAGAGGGGAGGAAGGGAGCGTGAGACAGAAGGGAGCGTGAGACAGAAGGGAGCGTGAGACAGGGGGTTAGGAGGGATCAGGCCTCACGAGAACAGAGCTTTGTTGAAGGGGGTTTGAAGATCACGAGCAGCTTTGTCAAACAGAGTGAGAAGGAGGAGAGGTGTTGTGTCCAAAAGCTGCTAGCTGTGCTGTACTGTTGCATGAAACAACGAAAGAAACAATGACATAATTTTAAAGAGTTCAAATACATTTTCTCTTTTTCGCTAGTAGTATTCAGGAGGTCCATTTAATTTTATGGGTGGTTCTAACCCTACATCACTGATAACATTTAACCGTTGCTTTACCTTGCAAGGCAGCTGGATGCACGATGTCACATGTGATCTCCATAATTCATCCTGCTAAGCTTCGAGCTAAGCACTTGTGGATGAACACAGTGGTTTTGGACCAATCAGCATCCTGTGAGGAACTATTGGTCGCTACGGCCATGGTTTAGATGTGTTGTTCAGCAAGAGAAGCAACTGTTCATTTGAAAACAGCAATGGCGACTCCTCAAGAGGTTAGTGTTGATGCTGCTATAGCATATATAGTTGAGAATGGCACTGAAGGCTGTCCTACACAGGAAGATGGTCTACATCAAGATGTTTTCCCTCTTCTCCCAACTGGCTTCAGGAAGAGTTTGATTTCCCGCGATGCTCTGCTGGGGGCTCTCCTAGTGTCAACCCAATTGGTTGAAGCTAGCCCGTCAGAGTCGTGACGGACAGATGGTTTGTCTGATCACCATGTATTTTTTGCGAGTGTCACTTTCACAATCAGTTTCTAGTGGCGTCTTTCCAGATGGTTCTCTGTTTCAAACCACCAAGAGCAATCCTGTTTCATTGACAATACATGAGTAACACAACGCGCAATGCATACATAATCGTGGATATTATATTCAATTTCTGCCGATACATCTCGCTTAAGCACAGTAAAGTCTCTACTTCCTATGGAAACTTAGGAAAGCTAGCCAGATTCTTGTCAGCATTTACAGAGGAGCAGTAGAAAGCATCCTGACTGGAAACATCACAACCTGGCATGGTTCATGCACGGCCCAGGACTGGATGGTTCTGAAGCGGCTGATTAAAAACCGCCCAGAACATCACTGGTAACCATCTACAGAGCAGCAGCGACACTGGTAAAGAGAGGTGTCGGCACGGAGCCCAAAGGATACTAAAAGACAGCATCCACCCCAGCCGCAGCCTGTTTACACTGCTGCCATCTGGCAAGAGATACAGAAGTATCTGCTGCCTTACCACCAGACTATAGAGCAGCTTCATCCCCCAGGCTGTGAGACTCATCAATTCATCATCAAGAGTCCAGTGTCTAAAACAGATGTAGCACAAGGGACTCAAACACAGTTTTTTAAACCCCTGTGTTTAACC
Source organism: Pagrus major (assembly GCF_040436345.1). Taxonomy (NCBI): domain Eukaryota; kingdom Metazoa; phylum Chordata; class Actinopteri; order Spariformes; family Sparidae; genus Pagrus; species Pagrus major. The sequence goes on along the minus strand of NC_133231.1, from coordinate 17,000,254 downwards.
TTGTAAATCCTGCACACTGGACCTTAAACTAAAGTGCTTTTGTTGCCAGGGCAGATATTTAAAACATCTGCTCTTACAAAGCACCAGCGGTAAGAGGAAGAATATGCTTTTTAATTTAATTTTGGTAAACCAATCCTAGTCTCATCACCAGTAACGTTGTGTGCACAGAATAGTGAATTCCTCTACCTTGCCTTTGCAATCAACCTCAGAAAACAGCCTACACTGCCATCATGGCATTTCACTGATGTCGGAGAAAAAAAATGCAAGGGAAATCATTTTACATCCAGTGCGGTCATCAGGGCTCCAGATCAGCAGGTACTGTAGAGAAAAGTGTTTCGACATGCTGAAACTACTAAAGGAGGCAGACGGAGGAGAGAAGAAGGAGTAGCAAACAGAGGTCAAAGCAGAGAACATTTTACAGTGAACATATACGGTATTTACAAATGGTTTTGTGGTTTTATTCTTTCATCTTTACAAAAATAAAAAACATTGTGTGATGTTTCCAATCCAATTAAAATCTAATCTGGTCTTGCTCATACTATACATGTTTCCTGGCCAAGGCCACCGCATACATTAAAATGTGACTGGATCACCTTCATGCACATATGCACACTATATTATTATGTACACAGTAAACCAGCCCCCTCAGACGCTCTCTCCTTCAACCCCCCGTTTCGTCACCTCCACCAAAGACATTCCCTGCACTGATAAACTGCCCTTTATTTAAATGGTTTTGCATGTTTGAAAAAAAAAAGGACAACACTACCGCTCATATAAATTCTGCGATTGTATAGGAATACATTTCACATTCGGCGATCTTGAAACGTCCTCAGCACAACATACACGGAGAAACTCTTGGTCTTCAGCAATGTATTCCACTGCTGGAACAGAGCATTGTATTGTGAAGCTTCTACTTGTGAGTCTCTATGTTGAAAGGTGCACACATTCTCAGTCAAGACAAGGATAAATAAGTGTACTGTGACAAAATGTCTCTACAAGATGTTGATACACATGAGTAACACCCCCCACCCCCCCATGCCTCACTTCTCCTGACATACTACTGTATATTGTAAACGCCTTTCATCAAAAATGCCTTAAAATACCAGGAAAGCTTTACTGTACATCTTTCGTGTGCATGTGCCCGGTGGGAATTCAACCACAGATATAAAACGTGTTTTCATATATAAAAAAAAAATGAGTTTAACGCAGAGCGACTATCAACCCAACCCCCACATCCCCACCCACATCCACCTTTTTATTCTCTTCTTCCTTTCACAGAGACTTTTATTATGATCCTCCAAACATGCCCAGGAGACATGTGAGTCACTCGGAGAGGTTATTAATTTCATCTGAGTGTTTGGGTGTGATGAGGCACGATCCTAAAAATAGTAATCTATCCAATTTAACACAATCAAAAAAAATTGACTTTTGTATTGCTTGACTATAGCCTGTCTCCACTTCCATTTCCTCGCAGCTCTGAATAGAAATGAGTAGGTATAGAAAATGGACAGACCTCACCATGTTCCCTCTGCTCAGTTCCTCTTATGAGCAAAGAACAAGGGTGGAAATATTGAATAACTTTGTGTATTGTTCAGTTCAATTCAAAGATTTTTATTCACTGATGCAGTTTGCTTATATTTCTATAAGCTCAAAGAATGCACCAACCGTCAGACACATCATAAGTGATTAAAACAACATTGACGCCGATGTTATAGAGCTGCTTTTATTCAGTCTTGGATTGTATACTGTGAGTTCAGTCTGTTGTTTGCTCAGACTGTTATGTTCCGCTCAGTACAAAAGCAGGCCCACAGTATATGAGCTCTTTTGCCCTCACTGTGTAGGTGCGCAGCTGCAGCAAGCTAAACACACTTCCAATAAAGGTCGGCCGCTGAAGTCTTTACTGGAAGCAACTGTGAAAATGTGCAGAGCAGCACTGGTTAAACACAACAGATGTAATTATAGTGATCACAAATGAGAACAAGGACGAGAAAACAATGGCATTATAAAAATGAATTGATACAGTAATAAGACTGGTTTCACAAAAGTATAGACTATTTATATATTACATTATCCCTCATGCCAGGAAGAAACAATCAGCAGTGAAAGATTAACATTAAGTCAACATAGCAAGTGGAGCACAGTTATAAATCTAGTATACACAGATAACATACAGGAACATTATTAAGCTGATATTATCAGTTGTAATAAAAACAAATATTATTACAGTTTAAAAACATGCAAAATAGCACTATTCCGACTTTTTCACCCCAAAAAGAGAGACCACATAAATAAATCAACAGTTAGCCTCACAGAATAATGGAGAATCACTTCGAAAGTTGCGTCAGAAACACACTAGCCCCAAACAGCTAGTATAACAGTTAGCCTGGTTAGCATTAAACTGGTCAGCCCAAAAAACAAAACAAAACAACATCTCCAATTAGTAACCAAAAATCTACACTATGTGGCCAAAAGTCAGGGGACACCTGACCTGCATCTATACGCACTTGTTGGACGTCTCATTCTGAAACAACGGCCAATAATATGGAGTTGGACCCTTCTTTGAGGCCAGAACACCCGCCACTCTTCTGGGAAGGATTTCCATGAGATTTTGGACTGTGTGGGAATTTGTGCCCATTCATCCAAAATAGCATTTTGTCGAACATCGGCATTCCAATTCCTCCCAAAGGAGTTCAAATGGGTTGAGGTCAGGCCTGCATGCAGACCAACCGAGTTCCTCCACACCAAACTCATCTAACCATTTCCTGATGGGGCAGAGTCATGCTTGAACAGCGGAGAGCCTTTCCCAAACGGTTGGCACAATGTTGGAAGCACCCAATTGGCTAAAAAGTCTTCAAATCCTGCCGCATTAAGAAAACCCTTCACTGGAACTAAGGGGCCTCGACCAAAACCTGCAGAACAGCCCCCGACTGTTATCCTTCCTCCACCAAACTTTACAGTAGGTTGCGCTCTCCTGGCATCTGCCAAACTCAGATTTGTCTATCAGACTGCCAGACAGTGAAGCGTGATTCATCGCTCTAAAGAACCTCTGCTCTACAGTCCAGCTGTGGCATGTTTATAGGACAGACACACTGTAAGAAAAAGGGGTGAACCTCATACAAATTGCTCTCTAAAATATAAAAAAGTCCCAAGAGATCCGAGTGGTGGAAAGTTATTTCAAAGGTGTTTCTTAACCATACCCTGGTATCACTTTTGTGCATCTTAAAATAATATTTAAAAGCATCATTAGTATGAACTGGCACTAATCCATATAAATGTTGGCATTGATTAACATAAAGTTAAAACAAAATATTTAAATATCCCTTAAAATGGTTCTTTTATCTAACTTTCAAAACATTTGAGACTGCCAAATTGGCACCAATCAACATAAATGTTGGCACTGATGAACATAAACTTAAATTTGTTAACTTTAAAGTAAAACTTTGCTGGTCATTATCAATGTAAGTTGTCTGGCACATCTTCATCATCTTCACTGTCATCACATGCAACCTGAGGTAAATTTGCACAACCCACGCTTGCATTTGGTACAACAGAGCGCCTAATATCATGCTCCTTGCATGTGCACCTCAGGCTGTATTGCAGGTGCATCTGACGACCTTGATGGCTCGCATGCAGCTGCTAACCCATGGAAAGCCTTTCATGAATCTCCTGACACACAGTTTATTGGCTGATGTTGATCCAGAGGAAACTTGGAAGTCTGTAGTTGGAACTATTTGTGAGTTTGCATGGTGCATCAGTTTGTGGCTGAGCTGTTGTTGCTCTTAAGCCCTTCCACTAATAGCACTTAACAGTTTAACGGGGCAGATCTAGTGGGGCCAACATTTCACAAACTTGTGGCAAAGGTGGCATCCTATGAGTAAGTGCTACTTTTAGAGTCACTGAGCTCTTTACAACCCAGTCTAAACTCTAAATGTTTGTTGACAAGACAGTGGATGCAACAATGGAAGTTTAGGGGTTGCAACTGGCAACCGATCAACCAACCTTGACCAACTGCTGGTAGCAAATATAAGCGTTATAAGGTTTGCAACCTCTCATCTGCTATACAGTTTTTGAGATTATCAAGTTAGCATGTTGATTCTCTGGATTTCATGTTTTTTCATTAAGTTTACATACTGTGTATTACCACTGAGATGACAATAGTCACCAGCAGGAGAAGTGAAGCAAGAAGTGGCAACATCGGTCAATTGTTCAAATGCCTTAAAAAACCTGTGCTTACCCGACAAGAACCTCTACTACACATCATGACTCTTGGCTGCCAGGAGCAAATGTGTGAGTATCATGATGCTGTTATGGTGCCACAGACCCTTGAGGGGAAAAGGATTTGGTTGAATGGATGGGTTAACACAGTGTGTGACTTTGACACGGGGAGATAACCTTTCATATCTTGTTTCCTACCAACAGTCAACAATGGTTTCTCTAAATCCTGATTGAAATCTTCTTCTAAATTCAAGTCGTTTTTAAAATGGCCTACAGTCTTTACCTAACCTTAATCGAACTTTGTGCCCATAGGTTAGGTCAGCCACCATCTCAGTGAATGAGACTCAAATATCAACTCTGATTAACCGGAGCTTAAACTACAGTGGTAGAAGATCAGAAAACAGCATTGCAAACAAGTATTTGTAAGTGGAGTGTGTAACTCATTAGACGGCACTGACAAACAGTATTGTCAGTGAGATAGAGGAAAATGCTCACACGGGTCATTCTGGAAGGCAATGACTAACTATTCTGTTGATGTACATGATTCAAAACACTCAGCCTGAGGATTCAGTGTTTGGCTGTTTACGTACTGAACAGCTCCGGTAAAGAACCATTTAAGACAAATTCATTTTTAGAAAGTGTCTCAGAAGCAGCATAGCGAAGAAGACAGTTTTGGCAATTTGCTGGTGGCCTCTCCCTCTGTTTTCTCTCCCTGCGTCGTTGAACTAGACAGTGTTGAATCTGAGCCGGTAGCCTTTCTCTCTCCCTCTGTCTCTCTGTCAGACAAGAGCAGTAGAGAGTGCTGACTATGAGCTGGTAGCATGGTGAGTCAGCCAGCAGCTTTACATTTAACACATGCCAACGCTAGCAGGACTGAAAAGGAACGCAGTGGGGGTGCTTTCTCTCCCTCTGTCTTGGTCTCAGTCTGTGGCTCTCTTCCTGTTTCTCTCTCTTTCCTCTTTGGCTATTTCTCTCTTCTCTTTCCCTCCATTGCATCTCTCTATCCATCCTCCTCTCCCCCCCTTGCCACCCATTACCCATTGTCTCCCCTCCCTTCCTCTCTATTTTTTGCCCTCCCCCTCTCACTCTCATCCCCCTCCTTATCCTTCTCCCTCCCTCTTTCTCTCTCTCTGTAGTCTCCCAGTGGTCTTGCTGAGGGGCATATGCTGTTGCAGGGAGAAGGGGATGTCAGCTTGGATTTCAACCCTGTCACAACAGGGGAACACACACACATACACGCACACTCACTCACACACTCACACACACACACACACATGCAGGTATACAGGCACAGGAAGCAAATGGCCACTTATGAAATATGCTGCGTTACTGTCTCGCGCGCACACATACATACATGCACGGCCGTAGACACGAGCGCAAACATGACTCAAATGGCCACTTGTACAGTATGTGTGCACAGACAGACACGTACACTGAAAAGAGTCTCACCAGGGCAGAAAACAGTGCTTGTCTGCAAACTGCCTGACAGGCAGAAAATAGCCCTGTCTAAGGAGGTGTGAGAGGAGAGGAGAGGAGAGGAGAGGAGAGGAGAGGAGAGGAGAGGAGAGGAGAGGAGAGGAGAGGAGAGGAGAGGAGAGGAGAGATAGAAGAAGATGGGAGCCAAAGAAAAAGAAGAGCGTGAAGAAAGGAAGTGGAGGAAGTGGAGGGGGACGAAAGTAAGGAAAGGAGTTGAAAAGCGAGGATAAAACAGGATATGGAAACTAGATCGCATCTGAAAACCAAGAACTATGAGCTAAATGAGAATTTTCTTTCTTTCTTTTATTCCCTCCGTCCTTTTCTCGTTCTGCTGGTGAGTTCCTTTGTTTTCCTCACCCTTTTCTCTTTGTGTCCCCCTCCTCCCCCCCAAAATTCTCTCTCTTTCTCTCTCTCTCGGTTGCTGATATGGTATCAATGACCTTAGCTCAGTACAGCATGGTCACACTGGCCTGACCAGAATCCCATTACTGACACCCTTCATGTGTAACATTACTGCACAGTGTGTGTGTGTGTGTGTGCCTGTATACATGCGTGACATTGCCCTTTCCATGGCAACAACAATATTATTGGTGGTGCGTAGCTGAAAGACACACACATAAACACACGTACCAGGATACTAACGCGCACACATACACGGACAGAAGCAGACATAGCTGAATACAAAATACACAGCAGCACGGTCTTCGTGATAAATTTGGTAAGACACACACCAAAACTCACATTTTCCAAAATGATTTCCATTCTTATTATTACAGCTCCCTTCTCTAAAGTTATTAATCCCCTACACGAGGGTTTTTGAAACATTGCCGTCCGGGAACCAAGCTCATTAAAACAGCGCTCATGTGGGTAACGACCAGGAAAAAGTCCTTTGAAACAATATGTGACTCAGTGTAAAGAAGCAAAAAAGTTTATGTGAAATGTTTATTTTTCATCTCATATCACACATGAGGTCTTAAATCTCCATCATGGTTTAAATGTTTAGACAACACCATTTCATGCAGTTAAACACAGTTGTTGTCGATGAGGGGCATCTGCTCGACTGCCTGTGAGGGATGCAGTGGGCGGGCTCTGCTATGATTATGTAAATCAATAGCAAATTTGCCAATACAAACCCTCGTACAGGGGGCGTTCAACTCAGTCATTAATCAAGGCTGGGCAAAATAACCTTTATAATGACCTTATTGATTAACTTTGATTCATGATGTAATACTGCCATACTGTTAATACCTACCTGCCACCTGTTTCTTCTAAAGAAACCTCACATTATGTTTCATGAAAGAGCTAGAGGGACAGTTTGACCCAAAATCAAAAATACATACTTTCCTGTTGCCTGTAGTGCTATTTATGTACCCAGATTATATAATGGAACTAGATGGCACTTGGGTTGTGGTGCAATATGTGAACTATTGAATTCACACTCAAAACAAAGCATATCACCAGTGTTACCCATAACTGCTGCTAACTGTTGCTGCTGCTGTTAGCTAGTTAGCTTGGTTAGCTGTGCATCTAGCCGTCTGTACTGGGAGCTCAGAGAACCAGGGTAGTGTTGGTGTTTAGACTGTCAAAGCTTTGGACTGGGCGGGCCGGGGTTAGCTGATTAGCATGCTAACTTCAGTTGATATCTCTGCAACACAATACATAAAAGTAATAACGTCAAAACTTCTGTTTTGATCACTTTCTCTTGATAGTTTTTGTTAATTTTTGAAGTAAAATTCTTACACAATGCACCTTAAAAGCACAAAAAATACTCAACAGCAATGTCTCTTTTCAGAAATCATGACCCTCAAGATAATCCACGGACCTTGTTGTAAGAAGTTTCATGCAGGAACTATTTCCTTTCTACAGAAAGTTCTACACCTACCAATCATATCACTATGCAGAAGAAAGCGTGCACCTTCTCATGGACGAGAGGCTTTTGCTCGTGACAGAACTGGGTATAAACATTAATGGCGTCCTTTCTCAGCCTAATAAACTAGGCTGTCATCCATGAGAAAGAGAATAGTTCCTACATGAAACTGCTTACAACAAAGTCCATGGATTAACCATTAACCAGGTCATGATTTCTGGAAAGAGACCATGCTGTTCAGTTTTTGAAATGTTTTTGTTATACGTCTTTTTGATTTTGGGTTGAACTGTACTTGAGATTGAGGAAATTAGTCTGAGCACTGTTAGGTTTGTATAATGGACTTTCTTAGTGTCCATTGCAAAATGGAGAAAATGACCTAACAAGCAACAGACTGACAGAAATATGTCTGTCTACCCCTTGGGCTGCCTTTAGGGTCAAACTAACGGAATACAGTATATTGGCTCCAATATGGTCAAAGATCCTATGAAGACCAACACTTATGGATGAAAGAATTGATTAAAGTTGACTTTAATGGAAGTATAGTTTTGATTTTATAAGCTGCTGTTGAAATTGCTGTATCAGCCTTATAGCGGCCATATGGTTGGTTTTGTAAGGATGGAACTGGCAGCCATGATGCTCTTAGTCATGATGCTCTGAATAGAGTTTAGGTTTAGGGAAGCAAATGTATATTATGAACACTATCTGAACACTATGGGAGTATGCTGCACAGTCAAACAATATACTGGGATTTCTTTTCTTTGGTCAATTGTTGCCCTGAAAAGATGATGAATTGAAAAGAACCCACTAATGCATAGGTTTGGATGTAAATCACAGTGAATTTGGACAAAGACTCTTATAAATGTGCAGAACACTGCAAAAACACCTCATGGGTCACACTCAAAGCTTCTTATCTGACCATATATTATGTTGCAGCATACAGATCCAATATGGTGGCTGTCAAATTCAACAAGGTTGGCTGATTTTTTCTGCGAATTATTCTCAATGATTAATGGTCTTATTACTATAGCCGCCCCTCCCTCCTCCTCAAACGCACACAAGAGAGATACAAGTATGTGATTAGAGGGGTGGAAATGAGGAAAGAGGAGCAGTGCAGAAAATAGAGGGAGACAGAAGATGGAAAAGCAGAGAGAGGAGACGGGGAGTGGCTGACAAAACTAACAACATAAAACCGATCTTACAGAGGATGTGGGAGTCCTTCCATAGATACACGGATTGATGTCTTTTCTTCCCGTCTTACAGTAGCTCTGGGGTCTTTTAACTTTTATAGCAAATAAATGAGATACAAGCTTTTCACACAGCATAATGAAACAAAACAAGAATGAACTGTGACAAATTTACATAATGCATATTATTGTTGAATTAGCAGTGATAACGACTGCATCTGCACTGTTTAGTCCTCGTGATTTTGCTTTGGCAGCTGGGGGTAAATAACTTAGCACTACAACAATAGACAAGACAAAAATAAATAAATAAACAACAACAACACCAACAACAAACAAGTACTCCAAGCGGAGCCTGGCATTTGGGTGCTCTATATACTACAGCGTTCATCTAGAAAACAGCAAATCATTGATGATTTTGTTAGATTTCAGTATTTCTTCGTGTGCACTTTTGTAGAGGCCTACTTGTATATGCATGTTTGTGTGGGTGTGCATGAGACATATCGCTCTGTTAGACAGTGTCTGTATCATAATCTGACATATTGTTGAAACACCTTTACTGTTTCGCAGACAGAACCTCAGCTCTGTTTTCTTGTCTGGAAAAATGTAGTCTTCTACCTCCGCAGACTTGTTCAAACATGTTTTGTGTTATAAGGTCAACGCAGTACAGTTACACTCATTTGTGCTCCCCAAAAGAAGTGGTTCATTTGAGGTGAAATAGCATCTGTTCCTTCTGTTTGCATGATGTGATATGGCATTTTCATGGTTTGCTGAGCACAAACTTCCTTGTAATTGGTTTGCTTTCCTCGCAGCAAATGCAATAACCCCTGTTGGAGGTGATTGCCTATTATTAAGTGTGAGAAGAGAAGATGGGAATATTCGCAGAGCAGTTGATCTACATTTGTTTGAGACCTGTAAATGATGTTGTAGTTTGTTTGAAATACAGCAGACAAGAATGACATTAATTTACACACTGAAATGTTTTAACACACGACTACAAGATACTAAATTAGATCCTATAAATCAAAATGTGTTTCCTCATCATCACTCTGAATTTTGCAGCTGAGTGAACACCACAGTGAAGATTATCATTCATAAAATCACACGGTAACACTTATAAGGTTCACAAAAATGTGAGTAGTTACGAAGGAATGAATCAAGAACAACTTCATAAATTATGAATCATTAATGAGTAATTCGAGGACTATATTGCAGATAATGATAGAGAACAGGCTGAGAGATACTACATTCATTAATCATTGGGTAATGATTTGTCCATAAATATCTATGGATCGACATACTGACCACTCTCTCAGTGAGTTGTTCCTGATAACCTGTGAACCAGCTGCTTAGTGGCACAAACTAGTAACGACTCATTAATTACTAACTACCTAATCATTAGTTAGCTAGTTAGTAAGCTATGTTAGCTTATGTTTCACTAAAGAGTAACTAATGATTAAGTAATTAGCAATTAATGCTTCTACCTGGTAACTGCTCAGTATTGTTTAACTTAAGAGTAACTAATAATTAGGTAATTAGTAATTAATTAGTCTACCTGCTAACTATTCTGTATTATGTCTCACTAAAGAGTAACTAATGATTAAGTAATTAATGAAAAGTAATTTATGAGTCTACTCGGTTACCACTTATAATTATGTTTCACTTTACATGAAGGTGCCCAAAAAGAGTAACTTATGATTAAGAAATGAGTAATTAATGAGTTGTCCCCAGGTTGTGCCACTCAGCAGCTCGTTCATACTTACTCACAGCTCATTAGGAAAGTGGTTTGAATGTTGATTCACAGATATTCATGAATGGATCAGTACCTAACGATTCATTAATAGAGTATCTCCCTGTCTGTTCTGTAGTAACTCATAATTACTATATAGTCTAAGAATCACATATAATTATTCAGGATATTTTGTTATTATAGGGTTATATATTTGTTATTATATAATTTTTTTAGGAATTACTGATTCACAATTAATTGATTATCAAGTCATTCTTGATTCATTCCTTACTCACTCAATTACTCACAATTTTGTGTACCTTATTGTAAAGTGTTGTCTATCACATGGAATGTTTTATGTTCATAGTTTGTTTTTGCATCTGCTTTTTGTGTAACCCTCTGTTGGATTTAATCTTTGTGATAAAATCGTGTATAATTATGAATAATGAGAAGTCAAAAAATGTATTTTGCTGCATGCAGCGCCCCTGCTAGGACTTCTGTAATTTGTAAAAACAAGTGCAGAGTGATGAGGAGAAACACTGTTCCTGCAGTACTGAACAGATGCACAGAGGACAAGCATCAGCAGAGCAGAGACGCAGACCCACCAGGACGAGAAAAAGTGAAGAACTGTCCTCACTAATGCTAGATTAGAAATCTAAATAATTAGACAAACAACACAAAGTGCACAAACAAGCAACTCTCTCTCACTGCAGCAGTGCACCGAGTGAGGAACTGAAACAAACTCAAATCTTTTGTCCTCTGAGTTCAATGAGAGTAACCAGTCAGTGTTTTTTCTCCCCGATTATCTGCAAACCTATAATTGCATTTTATTTTTTGACTATTTGCAAATTCATCCCGGTCCCATTTGTTCTACGATGACTCACTCAGAGGGCCAGAGGAAAGCTCACAAAGGCCAAAGTCACTGCCTCAAGTGCGGTTTCTTTTTATTCTTTGGAGCAAAAACTGCTGCTAACGTCACTCAAGCTACTGCAGACACTCTCCAAAAATATCACTTCTGTGAGACTCCTACATGAAGGCAATGTTTTAAAAAGAAACAGGGTTGGAGAGAATAAAGTCTTATTCCAGAGTGTGACACTTTTGACACTGCAGGTCTTCAAGAAATGAACATTCCTGCAAATAAGCTTTATGACGTTATTGTGTGACGAGAACAGCTGCTGATTCATTCAGAGTCCAGTTGCTGTCTAATTAACATTGCATACAAAACAATCTAACTTCTGACTTTTTACTGCAGCAGCAGAACTTTTGTTTACCAGAAAGATTGAGAAGCATGTACAGATTAGCAGCATGGGCAACAACATCAGTCTTGAAACAGTGAAAGTATGTCCACAACACCCCTCCTATCTCATTCCTCCTTTTCTTTAATTTGAAACACAAACAGTGAGAGGTAGATAAAATGAAAGAAAAAAATACCTTAAGAGGAGAGGATGAGAGGAAGGATGGAAGGGACGGACAGTATTAGAAAGGGGAAGAAAGTTGGAGGCAGAGGGAAGGTTAGACAGGAAGAGTGATAAAGAAGGAGTAGGGTGAGTTAGAGACAGAGGAGGATGGAGGAAGAGATGGTTGTGACTAGAAAGGTGTGATGCAAGAAGCAGGAAGAGTCTCTAATTAGTTTTTTTAGCTCAAACTTCAATCTCTCACTGTGACCTTAATAAACAGATGATACACACACACACGCATACACAAATTCATGGCCGCATGCGCACCCACATTCTTGCACACGCACACAGTGTGATGAAAGTGTTACCTCAGCATTTTCCAGCTAAATGTACTCATTAGCCTAGTTGCACATGGCTGCCTGGGAAAACAACAAAGTCAGCTCCAGAAAGCAGAAAGCATTCATCTAAGATGCTGTCAGAGTGGGAGACAGAGAGCAGAGGTCTCAGCACTACCACAAACTCGTGGCTGCATTATTTTCTCGAAGACTGACTCAGATTAGATGCTATTACACACTTTTCCCGCCACATGTTTATTCAAGCAATGTTTTAGCTTCTCCTCATAGGCAGTCCCAAATAATGAATGCTTAGCATCAGGTTCAATTAACCAGCTCTAACTATGTTTATTTTTCTATTTCAAACTGGTGTCCATATTTCAAAACAATCCTTGTTAGGGCCAGGACCTGAAGCAACTCTATAGGCGCAACTACATTGGGAGGGAGGGAGATTCATACACTGATACATGCAGCATTTGTTTTATACTCCTCATAGCATTTACCAGTCAAGAAATGCTTCAGCTTATTGCACTGAGAGAAAGGATAAAACAAGAACTTATGCAGCCACAACAAGGGCTTTGTATGTCGACCTTTTCTGAGCACCTGTTGCTCAGCCCAGGCAACAAACCACAGTAACATCCAAGGTTGACATTGGAGGTGGGAAAATTGGCATTTTCTCTTTCACATTATATAATTATGAGCGACCTGTGGCGGCAGGAGTAGGAGGGAATGGTGGTGGTGGTGTTATTACAAGCCAAAAAGGCTGCCAGCGACTAACCGCAGTTCAAATCAGAAATGACTGGGTATTTTTAGGAACACCTGGAGATATTTCCTCTGGTTTTGATGGTGACAAAACAAGGTGTTTTTTTAAGAAGACGTGGAGACATTTCCATCCATTTTTGTGCCGTCAAAATCGGGTGTTTTTTTAAGAAGAGCTGCGGACATTTCATGCATTTTTTATGCCAACAAAGACTGGCTATTTTTCACGGGAAGCCGGACCATGTCCATCTGTGATCCTTGGTTACCAAAACAGGTATTTTAAGCCAAACCATGATGCTCACCTAACCCTAACCAAGTGGTTTTTAATGCCTTAACCTGATCAGAGCATAAGCACAGCGTTGTGACAAAAGAGAAATAGAAGATTCAACCTAAACAAACGGGAAGTTGCAGTTTTAACTTCAACAGCAAATGTGTTGCTTTATGATTAAATTTGGAAGGGCTGTAACTAATGATTGTTTCTTATCATCAATCAATCTGCTTTTTATTTATGAGGTTTATCAATTAACCGTTTAGTCTATAAAATGTCAAGAATTTGTGAAAAATGCGCATCACAATTGCTCTGGGTCCAAATGAACGTCATCTTCTTTTGTCCAACCAACAAACAAAACCTAAAGACTCTTCATTTACTATCATGACTGACTGAGCGAATCCTTAAATTTAATGATCTGGAACCAACAAATGTTTGACATTTTGCTTGATAAATGACTGAAACAATTTATAGATGATCACAACAGTTGCTAATTAACTCTCTTTCGATTGACTTGACTATTCCTTGCAGGTCTATTTGGAAATACATAAAAATGCATGTAGTAGCATGTGGTGACGCAGATCATCCAAAACACCAACACCACAGAGCATAGTAAAGCAAGCCAGGAATCATGAGGTGTAAAATGAATGCTCCAGACATCTATCCATGCATCCATTACAATCCTGTACATAAAAACTGTAATGGAGGGGCCTATTGCAGCACATGCTGGAAGAAAGGGTTATCACAGGGCTAGCACACAAACAGACAGACAACCATTCACAACTACAGGAGATTCCTCAAATCCACTTGACCTGCATGTTTTCAGACAACAAGGAGGATACCCACACAGTCACCCAGAGAAAACGAGACCTCCACACAGTAATGCCCCTGGGGATTGAAATGCACCAATGTACCAAATGTGAGTCCAGCAAGGGAAGTGTGCTTCAACAGGAAGTAAAACTCAGCTGGTACCTGACTGCAGGGGAACAGTCATCTGACAGAGCAAGTAAAGTGTCAACTTTAGACGTTTGTGACTTCTCACTCATGGTGCAAGATGTAACACAGTTTTGTTAACAACTCACAGGATCAGTCGCTGTTTTGAGACAAATATCTGCAGTTTAAATTCTTTTAACTGCTATCTGTCGGGTAGATAGCTGCATTTCCTGCTCCAGGTCAAGTACTAGCACATGGGTTATTTTTGTCCATCTGCAAAGGCAAACAGCTCTTTTATACTGTCTTTTCTAGTTAGTGAAATGCTGGACAGTGTCACACACTCACCAGAGTCCAAAGGGGCCCTTTAACTGTGGCAATGACCATCTGATTCAAAGGCTGAGCTCCTGGCAGGATCTGCTGGGCGAGAGGTGTTTATGAGTATTTCTGGCTGCTTTTGATTATATTCCAGCCTCGCATAAAGCTTCAGGCTCATGTTTGGAGTCATGAGACTTGTGGTTTCAAAGGGACTGGGGGCTCCAGAGGACACACACACACACAAAACACATGGGAGAGAGAGAGGAGACAGAAAGATTGTTTGCCGAGTACTTTAGCTTATAAATTTGTCAACATTTCTTTCTGTTCTTGAAGTGACAGTGCAGTAACACAGTTCCTTTCCAGACAGTAAATTAGGTCCTCTGAGACTCCTTGCCCTTTGTTAAACTAAAGACTGAGGTGAGCTGGGAAACACAGGAGTTTCTCATCCCACTCGTGAACGACGCCTGCAATGAGTTAAAAGCCTGGCCCAAGCTCGCTCTGGGCACGGAGAACAGTTGGAAGTTGATGTCGAGTTGGAACGGAGTATCATCGTTCAGCTTTTAAGGAAGACTAAAGGCGCTCTCTGTGTAAAAATACACCGTAGAGCGGAGGCTAGTGTTACACAAACAAACTCAAAAATGAGGCAGGTTTCAGTCTGTGCTCTCGCTCTCAATGCTCCACTCATGCACGATGATCAATCAATCTATCTATCTATCTATCTATCTATATGTAACGTGGCGTAAACTGCAGTGAACGGTGGGTTCCACATGTTTTCCAACACATTTACTTGAGTTAAGTGATAAAACAATTGAGGCATTCAAGAGGTTAGACTCATATTTACTTTCACTAACAGTCAGTCATGATTCAAAGGGTATATTTACAACAAAAGAGTTAAATCATTAGCGCTGTGGAAACATATTTAATACTTATTAGTGCTCCCGTTGCCTCACATAAGTCTTTAAAAAGATTGAGTCTATTTGTTTACATTATAATACTCTTTACTGTGCTTGGATATTGTTAAATGGATGCACGAAGTCTGTGTGGGATCAATTTTCACTCTCAGTGTGGTGTGATTTAAAGGTGAATGCTTTCACATCATGAGCGCGGAAATATATTCATTTAGATTATGATTGAGAAGTACAGCGTATTAATTGAGACCCAGTGGTGGCGTGATAATTGAGGAGTTCAATTTATACATATTCATTACTCCATAATGTGCTGTATATATAATCTGTGAGAGCTGAGCTGGAGATGCAAACAAGCTCCCAGTGAAATGTTTTAATTGGCCTGTTCTATTTCCATTTCAATAAGATGTCCCCTCCTCTCCTCTTCTCCTCCCCTCCCCTCCTCTCCTCTTTTGTCCCCTCCACTCCTCTCAAGCTGTCCTGTCTGATATCTGACATGTTGGCTCCCTCTCTTCTTCCTGTTAATGGACCGGTTAACTCCATAATTTGGAGCTGTATGTGGGGAGATAAAGACGGGTGTATGTGAATGGTGGAGTTTGTGTGCGACTGGATGCAGCAGGACAAGAGTAACACAGGAAGTCGGACGAGGAGGAGATGGGGAGATGAAAGGAGAGACATGAAAGGAGATGGGACAGAGAGAGAGAAGTTGAGATTTCATGAACACTACAAGTGGAGCTCTGGCAACAGAGATGAGATGTACTTCTGATCAGAAGCCATTACAGACCGACCACCAAAACTGTAATCCAAAGTTATTCAGAACAGGGCCATCTTATCAGCCCTTAAATACAGATAGCACGACAGTTTTGAGAGTTTTATAACCTCCAAATGTAAATCTACGGGGATGATACTAACGTGTGATGCCACGATAAAGCAACACAAAATAAATCCTGAAAGTCATATTGTCAAAGACGTTTAGAAGCAGGCCCTCGTAAAGTCCAACTAATAATTTTGCTGCTCCACAAACACATCTGGAAGCCTTTGTGCAGTCAGTTATAGATACATAATGCATAAAGCTCATTATAAAACAAATCAACATGGTGTTCATACTATTTCATGCACATTTACATAGATAGAAGCAGCAAATCCGGGTACTTTGCCCTTGCGTCATGCCCCCGCCTCTTTTTGGGTGAAAGCAGACCCTCTAATGACAGTGAATGTGAATTCTGAGGTCCTGGCCAATTTATGACTATTCCCAGATAGCATCAGGATGTGGGTCGCTACTGGCAAAGATGTGGCACTGCTGGCTTCTTCTGAACAAAAACAAAATGGATGTGAGCTTAAAGTTGCCCACATAAAAAATTGTAAATATGGCCCAAATATCGCAAATCAAACGTGGGCTTTTTTGGCGAAAGATGTGGTCCTACTGACAGTGTGTAATCTGGAATATCAAAAATCATATGTGGGCCAGAATTGGCAACGATATGGTGGCGTAAACATGGGGGATCTGGAGATGACCTGAGGCCTCAGATCTCTTCTTTTACTGTCCTTTGTTCTTTGGGGAAAGGAAAGAAAATCGTAATCGCTTTTAGGCATGTTACAACTAGCATTTTCAGTTTGGTGCTGGCACGTTCACAACATTTCTTTACACCCAAAAGGGGGCGTGGTCGACAAAAATCTATGTGTGCACTTATTGGCCCCTGCTGCATGTCCCTAGATACCCTTGAAAGTAGACAATGTATAATAAAACAGAACCAAGACAAAAATGTTATGTCCAATATTAAATCAATCATCGTTTTAAGCTTGGGATGTGATAAACCTGGAGAATAAACTTTAAACACACACTGAGCAATAAAAAAGGATTCAGTTTGAAGGTGAACAAAAGATTATAGGATATTAAAAGAAGGAATTGTCGATACTATGTCAGGATATCAAATGCATTTTTGTCTGTTGAAGAAAAGACTTTAAACAAAAAGCAATAACCAAAATATCCTGCATATTGTATATAATAATGACAAGAATGATGGAATATATACATTTGGATTAATAACTCTACAATAACCTTAAAGGGAATGTCTGTGAAATGAAAGAAAACTAAAACGACACTATGTGAACTCATAATCGCTGCAAACCAAAAAAAACTGTAAATATGCAACGACTTCTTGAAAACTGTAATAAAACAGTTTCTCCTCTGAAGGATGGAGCAGCGATGTTTACAAGTCATAATGTTCAGTGCTGGAGTCTCATCATGCATGGCTTCACTACAAACAGCACTCTCTCAATTCAGTCGAGTCAGGAAGCACATTTGCTTCAACTATCAACCACTGAAAAACCTCTGGCCACAACTGAAATGATTCCAGTTTGATCGCTGATATTTAGATGCAGATGAAGAGGAAGGAGGGAGGAGAGTCGTATGGATGAGACGGAGAAATGGATGAAAAGAAAACATGGCGGAAAGGAAGAAACCTTCTATCCTGTCCTCTTAATCCAACCCTCCTCTTCTATCCCTCTCTTGCCTCTTTTCCTCTCTTTTCTCCTCCTCTAGTTTGTTTAAATCTCCCTTCTTTTTCTCTCCTCTGTCCTCTTCTTTAACACTAACAGCCTCTTCTTTCTCCCATCTCTCCTGGCCTCTTTCTCTCCACTCCTCTTTACCTCCTGGAGTCCCTGTTTCTCTCCTTTCCACCCCCCCATCAGCCCACTTTCTCATCCCTCCCCTTGCTTCCATCTCAACCCCTCTTCTTGCATCTCCCCCTCCGTATATTCGTCTTTGTGTACCCTGCCATTCTCCGTGCTGCCCCAGGCTGAGACATATGGCGCTCTCCTCTCTGCTATTGTCATCCATTAACACAGTTGTCGGTGGGAATTACAGACACATAGCGCAACATGCAAGGCTGTGCTCTAGCTTGTGATGCTGGAGACAGAACAAGGCAGGCGAGAATGTAAGGTGTCTTAAAAGGGCAAGAAAAGAAATCTGATACAGTGCTTTTCAAACATTACCGCAGACAAGAAATGTCTTGGAGAATTTATGGTGAAAGATTAACACAATAACTTACATCATTTTAATGTATAATGTACTTCTTGCTAACTAAGCCCCACGTTTGTAAGAAAAAAACTCTATGTAGCCACTTAGTTGATGATAGCTACAATGGCTGAACACAATGAAAAAATCCTTCTGATTGACTATCCAACACACTCGACCTGATGGATGACTGATGACAAGGTTTAGTTCTATACATAGAAACTTCCACCCCAGTAGAATATATAATATATGTATATATATATATATATATATATACATATATATATAGTTACTATCATTTGAGAGTAATAAGTTAACTTTACAATACTACTGTCTGTGCTGAGTAATGCGTGACACTACTTTTGTGAACTGGTGGTTTCTATTAAACGAACTGAACGACTGAATCGTGGAGTTGAACCAAAGCATGTATAGCATGTCTATAATGACAAAAATGTTACATTTTTATTGTTAGGAGCTTTTCTGAACTAAGCTTAGCAGCCTAGCTTTAGCTTCTTAGCTTAAACAGTTTGCCAGCAACCCGGAATTCTTAATAACTGTAATAATATGACAGCAAATCCTATTATAAAACTCTGTTACTGCTTAAAGTAACATATTACTGTCACATGTTACTTTACTATTGAATTGAAAGATATAACACAACCATGAGAGCAAAATCCCTGGGGTAGTAAATGACTACAGAGAAAACAGAAAGCTAATGAGCAATTACATGATCCCAGCTAGCATGTTAGCAGCTATCTGGCTACACTAGTTTAGTACCTGACTACTTAGCTACAGTAATAGTTACTAGCCCTACTACAAGTAGTCCCTATATGTCACTACGCTTAAAGAATCACATTTTTTGCGGTGTAACTTATTGCTTACTGTGCCTTTAGCCAACATTTAGCTATTTTAGCTAGCTAGCTGCATTAATTTGTTGACATTTTCTTTCTTTTAGCCAATTTGAACTTGGGTATAAGTCCTGTGACTGCTCGTTTAGCACCAAATCATGCAAATGAACAGGAAGTCTACTTACTTTAAACTCATTCAGTTGCCAGGTCTCATTATACATCCATGGTTCAGTAGCCCAGGGAGTCGGCCATTTTCAAGGTTTGCACAAAAACCAAAATAGTTCCAGAAAGCTCTGACATGAACGTTGACATTTCTTGCTCATTACGCTCTCTTACTGAAAATTACATCACCACACATCTACTTCTCTTCACATACAACACAACCTGTTCACTGTCACAGCAGAGTGAACATATGTGGGGCTTATAAAATTAACTAGCTGCGTTTTATTCCGATGTGCAAGCAAGCGAGCGGGGACAATATCGCTAATTCAGCTAACCTGCTCATTAGCTTAACAAGTATAGCTACAAATATAACATTAAGAAAGTAATATTATAGCTACTTAGTAATAAGTATATTGATGGTGAATGATTAAAAGTGTCTTCAGAGTTCGCCTTTAAAATATGTACCACACGTGTGTTGGCGCTAATATATTCTGGATTGGGGCTTTAGAGAAGAAAAGCTGTTTGCAGTGCGATATAAAAAAACAAAATGTGGGCTTTGTACAAACCATTAAAGAACAAGACGTGGCCATTCTGATTAGATGGCTTTCAGATAACAGTAAAGTTTGCATCTCCTCTATCAGCAACTGACTTGATCACTGCAAGTTTGATTAGACTGGATGGAAAATCACAGCACGAGCACACACATACACACTCTTCTCCAAGTTCTAATTAAAGTGGTTGTGATGACAGAGCTTGCAGTGTGATGTACAGTATTACACAGCAGTCACTATCACATTCACAGTGATGTGTGTGTGTGCGTGTGTGTGTGACAGGGAGACTGAGTGGGAGAGCGAAAGAGAGAGAGAGAGAGAGAGAGAAAAGAGAGATAATAGCTCTATAATAATCAGTCTATAGGAAATGGGGGAGCAGAGTGCTGTGACAGCTTGTCCGGCAGCTAACTGTCAGATACACAAACACCTATTCGTACACACACACACACACACACACTTACATCAATACTAATCAAACCTAACAGTTGTTACATCTGATCCAATGTCAGAGTCCTATTTAAAGACAGTTTACTTTATTGTTCGGTATGCAGTAGAGACACAGGGATTGTGGTGTTTGTTGGGTAGTGTGGAGCAGCAGAGTGAGAGACAGGTTTTTAATGACAACATGACAGCCGAGCTCTAATTTGCAACATGAGAGCAAGAACTGGCTGCATTTGCAGCCGCAGCGATGCAGGATAGATGCCACTTTTCTGAGAGTGAAAGGTGGACAGATTGACAGACAAGGCATGCAGGAAGAGAGACGGAGCCTGAGGTGGTGTGTTTGCATCTCTCCTTCATCGTCTGCAGTTTTTTGATTCTGTTTGAAGTTCTCCCTTTCTGCGATGGGTTTTGTTAAGTCTTGTCAGATTGTTCTCTCGCTTTTTTTCCTGAGTTGTCAGGACAAGATGTCTTTAATCTTCCTTATCCACCGTATCTGAAAAGAAAAGACAAATACAGCTCTTTCTCCTTTTTTTGCTCATAATAAGATGAAACCCACTAGCTGTGTCCATATTCTGATAATCTAAAGCTTACTTTGATATCCGAGTTGTTAGAGGACATGTTGAAGAAATTGACATTTTAGATCTCTAATAGTGTGAGCAGATAGGAGGTGTGTGGAGGAGCAGATTTAATAATTAAAAATTTGTTTTAACATTTCTTGCCAAACCTCTCGGTCTCATACACCTGGGTGCTGAAGCTTTTCAAGGATGAACTTATAACACATTTAACAAAACAAATGCATTCACCTTTAAAATTTTAGATCTCATATGAAATGAACAAGCGCAGTGTTGAGAAAGATATTTCCCAGGAAAAACATTGCATACTTTTCACATTACAAAATTTGTTAAGAGTGAAAAATGTTCACAAGTGTCAGAAAATATATTGCAGCACATCATATCAGTCTGTGAAGAGCAATAAGTTGTAAAAGTACAACCTGATGGTGATATCTAAGCATATATTTGAATGGCATTCTCCACTACAAACAAGTGATGGAGCACCTGTACAAATTATGCAACCTGTATAAAAGGATGTATTTCCTGCTCTGAGCCAGTTGAGGGAATTCATCCTTCTGTCAGTATCAAGCGTAAAACATATAAAGTTTCTGGTTGTTTGTCTCCTGCAGCTGATCTGCCACATACTGTAACACAAAATGAAATCAACACAGAGGAGAGCAGAAACTCAGCAGAGCAAACAAAACAGCTCAACTGCACTGACGTGAAGTGCAGAGCCCAGAGAAGCGTCATTGAACGTCCTAATCTTCAGTGACTTTGTTGGAAAGATCTGGAATCCTTGACCGTTAAAGTTAATCTCATCATAATACGGGTCTATTTTCCGGCTCACAGTTTGCTGACAGAGGAAATCATCATGCTGGGGAGAAACCAAGCGTTCACACTTCAAATTACCGGTGACCCCAATGCACACACACACACACACACACAGACACACACGCCTGACGTGCACACATTAAAAAAGACGACAACACGATCACAACACACGCACTAACACAGAGAGATAGAGTAAATGAACAGATGTACAAAGAGCACATGCTGACACACACATGCACATTCACAGATGGACAGATGTCCCTTCCTGAAAACACTGCCACACATGCTTTTACTGTCTGCAATACTGAATATGTGCCATATTCCAGGAATCACTGAGTGGACCATGTTCATAGAGATCAGGAGATCCCATCTCTCGTCAGAGAGATCTTGAAGTTGGGCCGTATGTTTCCACTACCTTCAAATCACTTGCAGGGGTCACTTTCGCCTCCATATACTGTATCTTTATAGTCCAATAAAAAAGTCCTCTTCTTTACCAGCTGGATTCAGACATAAGCTCCTACACTTTTAACATTAATGTAGCAGCAAACACTTCAAGAAAGTAGAATAATGGCATCTTGTCTAGTGTCAGTCAATATTGTATATTTCACCTTCATATTAAAGATCATCTGGTTAAATATTTGTATTTTGTTATGATCTTAATTGTCTCATACGTTTTGAAACTGAACACCAAAGGTTAGAGATATTACCTGGAAACACTTGAGATTTTTCTAATTAACACATTTACCAGACTCACAGTTGTAGCCTATAGACCGCTCCTTTACAGGATCCACAATGAGGTCTCACCTGCTTCCAGTCTTGCCCTGGCACAACTTGAAAACAATCTGTGTCCTGATAAAACACATAAACACTCAGGCACATGCACATGCACACACACACTGACCACAGCGAGACACTCTGTGTGAAGAGAGAATGTGGCTGAGGCAAATGCAGAGAAAAGCAGAGTGCTCTAAAAGTCACTTGCAATTTGGAGAGCTACTTAGTCAAGGTCATTATTGTACTGCGTATGTGCATGTGTGTGTGTGTGTGTTCCTGCATATGTGCATATATCTGTGTGTCCGCCGAGTGAATACAATAATGCAGCCATTTTCAGCTATACAGAGTGCAGTAAAACCATTAAGGGTCTGACAGAAGTGCTGACTGTAGATTACAGTGGCTCTAAATCTGAGCCGGGCATTATGAAGCCAGTGTGCTCCACAAAACTATCTGTCATTTCCAACACCTATGGATGGAGAACTGCATACAGCAAGCAACATGTTGTATTACTTATTCCAGACAACATTTCCAAATAGATTAATGCATGGTGTCACCACCTTGTGTTGATAATGGTGTGGTGGTCTGGTGCCAGTCAGAAGGTGACAGCTTTGATTTTGGCAGCAGCCGGAGCATCCAGCCCTGCGTAGGCGTCCTTCAGCTGACCTAAAATGAGCACACAGCACATATAGCTGCTCTCAGTCTGCATGGCACATAGTGGTTGAAATGGAACGGGGGAAAAAAGAGAGACTACAAGGACCAGATACCTCACATAACATGCATACAAAATAAAACAGTATAAACACAAATAGTGAAATCAAATATTTTTTTAAAACTAAGAATATGTCATTGTTAGACTCACATCTGGATTTGTAAAGATCAGCAGATCATTGGTTTTATGCCCGGACAACTGTCATCTACATTTTAAATTCCTCTTTTATAAGATTTCAGTTTATTTGAAGTCAATTTCTATGAAGTTTGGTTTTTCAAATCTGTCCTGAGTCAACCATCTTCCCAAGCAAATCAACAAAGGATCTCTGGCAAGTTATACGTTCATTTCAGTACAGTTTACCCTCCTGGAGTAAACCCTCTTCTCAAAGAAATCAATAAAGGATCTCTGAAACATCTCTGGTGTTGTTGGAGTTACCTCCACCAGTCAGTAGGAAGTTTGTCTTCATGAACACAAAGTTAAGCTAGCTTTGCTAAATATGAAGAGTTTTTTTTTGCCCCCAGGGAGCTACGTCACAATACTGCTTTGGACTTTGGTGATCGAAATTGAAAGCTTATTAATTTTCATTTCAGAAAACCATTTTCACACTGACTCTTTGGCGGTTTTAATTTTCAGTTATGCCTTCAAAAATAAAACAAACACACGAAAAGCAACAAGTGCCAGACTTTCATTTCTCGCCGCATCAAAAGGTTGTTTTTTTTTCCTGCCAACTGAAGAACAGCATTTAACACAAGAGGGCAGCGGCTTCAACTGTATTAGCCAACTTGTTGTTTTGTCGTCACATTTTCAACACCAAAAAACAAAAAAGGAACAGAACCAAAGCTAAAAAAAAAACCCCACTCAAATACATGCATAATAGTGGCATGAAAAAGGAAAAGGGAGGATTTTATATCAGATTTATCAGATCAGGGGGATTATTTTAATCACCACAGGAAGAACAACTTAATGTAATTGTTTAAAACTCTCTAAAATAGTCAGAAATTATACATTTGGAAGCGTAATTTTTGACCAGTAGGTGTTTATTATCATCATAATAATTACTTTCATTTTCTAAATTGCCAACATCTTGTTTTACAAAACAACTTCTGTGGCTTCCCAAGCATCACTCCCACTGAAAATGTGTTGAATATATAATATCCCACCATGAACTGTGACTACATATGATGGATACACTCTTGCAACCATTTGCAACACAACAGAAGCTCCAGTTAATGTGTTTCTGCATTGCACTCCAGTATGATTAAATAATAACTCATGTGTTACAAAAACCACTCGAGCCGGGGGAATCCTGAATAGGGACAAGAGCGGCTATGTGCAAATGGTTCAGAGGCGCAATCTATACATCACGCCTGGCGATCAAATGTTTGGGAGATGATTGATCTCAAGTTCACTCCAACAGCTACGCCGGGAGAAAGGGAGGAACGAGAGCAAGACAGAAGATTGAGCGGAAAGAGAGAATGCAATTGGGGAAGAGAAAGAGAGAGATAAGCAGCATGTGTGAGCCTCTAACCACCAGCTGACACTCTTCATCTGTTGTGTTGTGTCTGCACGGCTGTTTCACCATCGGAGCACTGTGGGTTTGTCTGAATACATCAAAACAGCCAGAAAAACAGAGACTGAGAGACAGACGGAGGGAGAAAGAAATTTTCTTAGAGAGACTCCGGCATCAGCTTTCTGTCTCACTTTCTCTTTCTTTCATTTCTCTCTGTGCAATATCATTTCCCCACTCTGTCCTGCTTTTATCGCTCTACTCCTCCACCCCACCCTCCCCGTTTTCTCTCTCTGTCTCTCTCTCAGCGTCTCCTCTCAGATGCAGAGTTGGGAGTTGGGAGCAAAAGGCAGGAGACAGACAAGATAAAAGCTGTTTCCTGATTCTTCAGCTCTCAGCTTCTCTGCTGTCAGGCAAGAAGACAGCTAGTCAAGACAGAGAATTTCCTGCTAGATGTATCCCTGCACAGCTGCTGTCGCTAACAGGCAGACAGGCAGAGAGAAAAGAGGTGGAGAGAGACAGAGAAGAGGACGGATACAGAGACAGAAAGACTGGTAAGCAGATATGTGGACAGGTAGAAAAAGAGGCAGACCTAAGATGATACTACAGACCTTCACTTTGACCTCTTTGGTAAAATACAGTTACGTTTGTGCTTCACATGCAAAGAGCAAAAACTCTATTATAAAATCTGTTAGATGGGTGGATAGACACCACTTTCCTCAAAGTGAGTAAAGTCTAGCCAGCAGGCCGTAACCACAAGGTACCATGCTGTTGCTAACTAGCTAACCAATATAAATGAATGTAAAATTGACCTGGATACGACAGCGCCGCTCAACCTTGCTTCCAATTTATCCCAGTGGCCACTCGTGGTACTGCAGTGAAAAAGTTCCCCTGCGGAACAAACAGTATTTTCCCCACAGAGCACTATTATAAAAGAGACATTTGTAAAACTGTTGACAGGACTGGACTGTTGAATTATGACGCTTTCTATTACAAAATTTGATCGATCGAGATTGTTCTGCATGTTCTTCCAGGTGACAGGTGCAAACATGATTGAAGTTTAATGTATTTCTTTGGGCATATATTGTTAAAAAAGATGCACAATATGACCTGGGATGTGATCTAAAAAGGTTAAAAGGCGTTTTTCATTTTATATCTCCACTTTACAGACACACACACACACACACAAGTTTGTCTATCTTCACTCACGAGGACCCTTGATAACATGCAACATCCCTTTTCCCGCTAACTGTAACAACTGCAACTAAAAGGAGAACTCCAACTCTTAATTTCAATTTAAGTCTAACCTCAACTAAGTGTCATTTTCAAAACAGTCCTTTGAAGTACTGAGTGCCGGTTAAAAGGTCCTCACAATGTGGAAACTTTTAGACCTGAAGTGGGTCCCCACAAAGATAGCAATACATACACAAACACGCATACACACACAGGTATTTACTGGACACCACCATGGTAGCTAACAGTAAGCTGGTAATGCTTCCTGTAAGTGATTGAGAGTCTGTCTTTGTCTCTTCCTGTGTCTGTGATGCCTGGTGGTATACTGTACATACACATACACATAAAATGCACGCACACACACACACACACACACGCACACACATATATCTAACCCTGACAGTATCTTTTGAAGCCCTGGCCTCGAGCTTGTTGTCTTGC
This sequence comes from Pagrus major, assembly GCF_040436345.1. Classification (NCBI taxonomy): domain Eukaryota; kingdom Metazoa; phylum Chordata; class Actinopteri; order Spariformes; family Sparidae; genus Pagrus; species Pagrus major. Next base: position 16,973,813 of record NC_133231.1, on the reverse strand, counting down.
AATTTGTTTGTTTTATCTGAGGGAAAAGTGTCTCCAATTCTCCAAGCAGATATACAGTAGATGAACGGGAAACATGAAATGTTCACAAGCGCGCAGAGCAGACTGGTGGTCTGATGAATGTCTGGCTGTAATGTCACAAACTTTACTTTCATATCAACAAATATCACTTGTAACAAAAGTGAGTAGTGCTTCAATTCAATGTGACTTACCCACAACACAAATCTTGTGAAAAAACATTTGACAGCAGGGAAATTTTAAGAATTACCAGAATCTTTGCCTTTCCACCGGATTCAGGTTAACCACCGACTCACCATTCATGGTTCATGCCCTCAATCAAGCTGCGTGGACATTTTGGTGGCCTGTATGTGTGCTCGTGCAGACAGCATTGAATGAGTCATCTTTTAAAGTCCCCATCAAGTCAAAAATGTGTTTTTCTTCTTGTTAATACAGTTCAATATTTGAGCTTCACTGTGTTGAATGATGTGTGTGCAGAGTTTGACACTAGAAGGCTGTTTTCGCATTCATCTGCTGAAAGTGTAAATTTTCTCTGTGCTCATTAAAAGTCTGATTTTAAGAGGCGGGCCTACAAGCTCATTCTGTGACATCACAAATTGTTTGGAAGCCAATCCCGGTCCAACACACAGCAAAGACAAGAGTGACGTGGAAACCAGAAGACTCCAGTGCACATACACTGAGAATGGACAGGAAGTAGGAGAATTCCTGCAGTTAAATATGTGAAATGACAAACATCTGCATATTCATATATTCTGTAATTTTTAACGAGAGGGAAGAACAAGATCCCTTTTTAAGGCTTTTATTGTGAAGCAGCTGCATGACTTAAAGCCACTGAGGTTAACGAGTCCTTGTTCAAGGAAATGTGTCTCGATGCTAACATTTTTCAATAGGCTTTTATAGCTCATCTATTCTAAAATATTGCATCAGAAGAATAGATGAAAACACAAAGCTACAACTGAATAAAGAGGTGGAGGGAACCGGCAGTATTGCATTTTAGATAAATACTTAAATGCTCAGCATGTCTTGCATTCCCCTCTAGTTACATGGTACCGCATGGTGGCAGAATGCAGCTGATGAAAATTCAACACGTGTTTCACATTTATTCACAACACATCCTTCACTGCTTCCCTCTTAGTGCTTACGTGAGCATGTATCCTAGCACTGCCACTCTAGTTAATGAGTACACACCTGAGTACACATATATATACTCCCTCCGTCACACACAAACAAACACCCGGTCTCACGCTTTTGGTTGCAGATGCCACACAAGTGCGCATCAGTCACGCTGTTCAGTTCAATCTTACATGTTCCACTTTAATTATTCAGTCACAATTTCTCAGTTTGGTCATGTGTCGTGACATTGACGTTGTTCCTAAAGCACTGCCAAAAAAAGACAAGCCTGCTAAGTGATATATCTTGTTTCCTCACTCATCAAGCTTGTGTCGAGTCGCTCAAATTCACATAACAGTGCTGCGCGCGGCCTTATCAGCAAATTTCCGAGCCTCCCAGGACAAACAAGACCTCACAAGTTGGTCACAGCATGATACATGTCTGAACATCTTCTCCCTGGCAATAATTTAAAAAGGGGCTGGTGCCACTTTGAGTGATGCCAAATAGTCAAACCGACCAGTGTGAAACATATCTGTGCACGCCAGCTGTGGTGACAAAAGTCGGACTTTCATCGTGACATTACCTGCTGAGGCTCAGAATTACTGGACATGGCTCCATGTCGGTCAACAGTCTGGCCTCTCTCGTCATGAGGGGAGTCCATGCGGTCATTTGTTCTCGTTTAAAATGCATTTTGACTTTCACGTCTGTACTAGCTAACTGCCTGTTGACGCACACCCACTGCACTTCATAGCTGCCACTGTTGATATTTGCTGCAAAACAGAGTTTATCCCGTCACTGCCCCGAACATCAGAAGCTGGTAGGATTGAGAGATGTCTCTCCACAACTTGCCTTATCCTTAACTCTCTATCAGACAGGACGGCCAGACACGTCTCATGGGAGTACAACTTTCCCTTCTTTCATGATACAATTCACTTGACACCAGTGTTTTCTTTCTGACACTGTCTGAGCTACAGAAACATACAGGAAGAGCTCTGTCCCATCAGACGTTGTGGCTCTCTTTCTCTTTCTCTCAATGGGGCTGATATCGTCCTCTCGTTCTTTTTTCCCCACATCAACATCATTTTTGTCATCCCCTCTCTTGTGTCTGTCTTTTATATTGTGATCCTCTGACTGTGGACCGTCTCTGTTTCTACTCTCTGCCTTCGGGATGTAGGCCCTTGTTTTGTGTGTGTGTGTGTGTGTGTAGTGTGTGTGTATCCCCTCCAACCCCATAGGGGCTTGTATACGAGTCTGGCCCTCTCTGCCTGCCATTGTTATGCCAGCTTTGTGCCTTTGAGCAGCTGTGAGCATGTGTTTATGCCCATGAATGTGTGTATGTCCATAATACGTCCATGTGTGAATGTGTGTGCTATATGTGCGTTTGCATACCGTATGCATGTGCATGTTTATTGTGTGCACGTGAGCCTTTTCTGCCAAGAGCCGGCTCCTCTCTGTGTCTGTCCATTGTGTCCAGTGTTGTGTTCAGTGGATCTGGGCATTTGGCTGCTACAGAGGACAATGCAGAACAGACAATAGTTGGACAATAGATGGGATACTCTGCGGTGCATGGGGATGAGGCACCTAGCATGTACTTACGGCAGCAGGAGTTTGAGTGCTCATGTAAAATCTCTCCAAACCTTTCTAACATTATCTATTGTGTACAAGATGTAATGTCCTAATCGTGGCATGTAGTAAGACCTCATTAATTATGCAGACTATTGCAGTGCTTAAAAAGCATCAGGTCCATGTCTGACTGGCAGCCAAGGCTGTAAGATGTTTGTGTGTGTGTGTGTGTGTGTGTGTGTGGTATTTAGCCATGTAGCCATCGTGCTACACACCCCCTCCCCCCCCAATGACCTCCTCCATCCAGCAGAAGCCAACTGGCAGCTTGACATCCTGTATCTAAAATCTATTAGTCATTCTTTCTCCGTCGCTCCATCCATCTCTGTCTCAATAAGCCATCAGTGGTTTTGGTTCTGATCCAAATCAATCCTGTTCTGACACTGACCCGAATCATTCATCTCTCCCCGCTGTCTCTCTCTATCTTTCTGCCTCTCTAACAGTAGGAGTGTGTAGCCAGCTGCCAGCTAGCATCAGTCATGTTGTCAGGGCCTGGCTCTGGGGCTGCTGCTGGCTTTGAGGGCAACTTCTGCCATGAGTTTCTCTTCAAGCCTGTCCCTTAACAGCCGTGATGCACTCACGGCATTTAGCAGTGTAGGCCTTGTCACGTGGCTTTGGAGCTGAATTTTAGACAATGCAAGAAAAAACCTGAAGACAATTTCAATGAGTAGGGAGTAATTCTTTGAGAGGTAGTTCTAGTAAAAAAGTCTGTGAAGACAAAACTTCTTACTTGTTAGATATTTTGCTGTATAATGAGAATTTTGTCAAATTCGAAGCTGCAGCTGAGTAAATACCCTTTGGTTTGGTCTTGCATCTAGGATTTCTTTGTTTTTTTATGTTTATTATTTTCACAAGTATTGTCTTCAGGCTGGGTAATTTGTCCTGTTAATTATATTATGGAAGTAGGAACTCTCATTTTAAAGGCAAATGTAGGTAGGAAGTGTAAATGTGAAGTGAAACGGAACAAGGCAGTCAGCATGAGAATGATACAATGTTTCCTTTGTTCATCTTCCACACAAAACAAAATGTCATATTTCATATTTGCTTAGCATCTGGCTGATAATGACACAAGGTTAGTCAGAATTTTGTTTCAATTTGTTGTTTATATTGAGTAACATCTTAAAGGTGCAATACGTAAGAATTTTAGTTGAAAACGTAAAAAAAACAAAAAGCTAGAAATATAAAAAAGAATGTGAAGAAATAACAGTTTTGATCGTATGCATTGAATTAAAGACATATCAAGGCTTACTTAAGTTAGCATGCTAACCAGCTAGCTCCATCTTGGTCCAAAGCTAAACACCAACACTCCCCTGGTCCCCTTGTAAATGTGGGGACCAGAGTGGGCAGGAAAGCGGTGGTGGTAAGCTAATCTTAAAGGAGGGTGTTTTTCTGGATGTTTGGTGCTATCTTATTCATTACTGCTTAAAGGTGCAAGAAGCATTGCAGAGATATCTAAATTAGCATACTAAGCAGCTAGCCCTGGCCCCTCCCAGTCCAAAGTTCCTGTTCTAGCGGTGTCAAAACCAATACTCCTCTGGTGCTCCGAGGTCCCAGTCTGGACCACTAAATGCATGGCTAACTGAGCTAACTAGCTAATGGCAGCTACAGTTAGCAGCAGTTAGCTGATACTCTATACTGACCCCTATTTCAACAGCCGGCCCAGTCTTACATATTGCACCTTTAACAAAAAGCGTATTGCCTTTCCCTCAAAAGGTTTGGATCACTCATGTTCCTCTAATCATGTTACTTCTAAATCTTGTGTTACTCAAGTGGTTGCTTAGGCTTCCTCACTGGAGACAAGCTCCTTTTTGCTGATGTGGCGGGTATGCTAATGCACAGCATGAACAGCTGTTTCAGGTTCGTAAAGGCGCAGACTCTGATATCTCACTGAAGAGGCTGAGCTTCATCTAAGTGTCTGGCCCGTAAATTATTTTGAGACGTTGGTGGTCTCTGAACACAACGTTCAATCGCACAAGTTCATTGTATTGACCTGTGCATCACCGCTGTGTGTCTGGCAAACAGCTGTCGAACTCTTCAGATTCAGCGCCAGAGGAAACAGCCTCTTCTTCGGCTTCTAAGAACAATGATTAGCTAAAGTTACATCATGTTCTCCAAAGATCTGAGTTATATAAAGCTCAAAGTAGATTGACTGTAAAAGCAGATGCATTGCGTAGTTAGTATGTTCTTTAGACTTCTTTGCTGTAGTTAATCTTATCCTTTTTTCTCTCTCCCCTCTCCTGCAAGCAAATGTCACTTACCTGCTGTCTACTCTCCAGGAACTCCAGAAGACTTTTTTATACAAAATTAAGAAAAGATTCACTACCCCACACTCATGTCTTCTTTCTCCTTCCTTCCGTTCCTGTTTCTCTGAGATCAAACACAATCTATCTACCCGACATGACAAGCAGTTAACAGCTCTTGCAGGCCTTCAAGATTAAAAAATGTAAAACTATTCTGCTTTTTTAGACGTATTTTCCACCAAACCCCACAGAGTCTCCTCCAGATTTAATTGGCCCTATAAATAAACCGTTCTGCTGCAAAAGTCGTTTAGAGGGAGAGAAATGGAAGGGAACACACACAGAGAGACAGAGAGGAAGATGGTGAGATGCAGAGATAGAAAGAGAGACAGAGAAGACAGACAAAGAGTGAGGGTGTGAATTACCACAGTAGATGAATGTAATTCTCTAAGTCTTGCCTGAGCAGTGCTCAGACAACTGACTTGGGATGCAGACAGACAGTGATGGCTTCATCAGAGCAGCTGAGAGAAGGAGGGGGTGTGTTATGCATGAGAGAAAAGAGGATCTGTGTGTGCCTCGCAAGGAGATGGAGGTGACAGAGAAAAACAGATGCAGAGTGAGAAAAAGACCAACTTGCAGAAAAAGAGAAGAAGCGAGATGGGGAGGTAAAAAGAAGAGAAATGCCTGTGTGTTGTGAGAAAATGAACATCTTATGCTACAGCAGTCTTGCAGTTTATACCAATATCGGCAAAGTTTTGATTGTTTGCATTTTGTCGAAGATGTTTATTAAAATTTATGATCATTTTTAACACCTGTAGTTTGTGATACTCACTAGAGGTGCAACAGACTGCAATTCATAGGGTATCGAATTGCCATATAACATCCTGGTGACGCCTACCTTGACTCAAGATGCAAAAAAAACCTGAAATCGTTCCCTCAGGAAACAGAAGCACACCTGTTTTCTACTCATCTACGTAAATGCACTTGGTAAATGCGACATGGACTGCATTTATAAGGTGTTTTTGAGCCAAAGTAGCACACAAGTTGGCCTCTCATACACCCATCCACACACCAATGGCAGCAAACTACCTTGCATTATCGATTATCGGGAGGTTAAGGCAACAGATATTGCTGAGGTTAAACATTACAATCCTTCAAAGTTTCTTTGCTCACCACCCTCGTCCCTTCTGAGTGAGTACGCCTCGGGAATATATGAGAAAACCAGAAACCGTCTCACTGGAGAGCTGCATAGTAACTCTGCTTGGTGCTGCTGAACTGGGACTACTAATTTAAAACAGGGACTTTGAGAGAGGAGACTCCAGATTTTTAATATAAAATTACGCTTTATTAATTGTATTTGCATTCATTAACTTTATTTACTTTATAAAACTTTGGGGAGCCATATTGTTTACTTTCTAAGAAATGCTGCTGGGAGCTCTCTGCGTTTTATAAGATAATGTTGAACATTTTCCCTTTGCAGCACTTAATTAAACACATGCTTAAGGGTATTTAAACAAAGTGGCGTGTGCGAGTCTGTGTTATTCTACATTTTGACACCAAGACTTCAATTTTTACTTGCAATCTATATTAGTTCCAAGTATCGGTTATCATCTCCTTAATCAGCATCAGTATTGGTCCAGTGGAGAACCAAATGGTGGTTCCCAAATGATGTGCCACAGCACACTGGTGATTTTGGCTTGCCCTTTTTTGTGCCTTGGACACAAGAAGTTTGAAAACCACTGCCCCAGGCCAAACCATTGGGATCAGCTTGGTATTCAGTTTCCTGCCAAATGATGTGGATGTAATGTCTTCTGGTGCAATTCATCTTCAACTTGCGATCACTGTTCCTTTGTTTATCATACTTTTGAGTTTACCACATTAATTGCGATGCACCTGCAACTCAGGCAGCACAAACTGTGAATCTCAGGTACAAAGGCATCTGTACGCAGACGACTCATTAAGTTGAACACCAATTAGCAGCTTAGTGTGAGTTAAGCTTTCACAGACGTTCAAAAGTCAAGACTTTTTTTTTAACAGCAACATACGGCAAGTTAAAAAAATAAGGCCATATAACTGCTGCTTGAATTGCTGATGCATCAGTCACATAAAAGGGATAATTGTGTAATGTTGCAAGAGGAATAGCCCCCAAATTAGGATGACATATGCCAGACATATGCCCGAAACGGTATGGGTGAACAGGGGTTACATCTGTTGTGGTCAAGTTCAGAATAATAGTTCACCCTTTGCATCTGAAAGTATGAGCATTTAAGTGTATTTGTACGTATATAAAGCTTATGGAGAGCAGGCACAGCTGTGAGATTTGTGTGTGTTTGTGTGTGAGAGACAGAGTGCAATCATTGCCGTGCAGGGTGTTGACTCTACAGGGATGTGCAGTAACATGCCGTCTAATTAACAGTGTCCTCTCGGTGGTGAGGCTGGTTCCCACAGCCCCAACAGCCATGATTAAAAGAGATGCTCTCAAAGGACGGGAAGCTCTTCCAATTCACTCCAGATACTTCCTGGAAGCCGTCCACACACAATCAACCATCTCATCTTGACCAGAACGGACGCTCTTTTAACTCCCCGCCTCGCTCTGTGACTGGGTCCTTCACAAGTATACGCACGCACTTTTCTCTGACTTTCTCGCTCATTCCCTTCATCTGTGTGCCGCTTTTTTCTCTCCCCGGCTCCTCTTTTTCCACAAACACTCGTTCTCTTCCCTCCCCTCTCACTTCTCTCACCCTTGCTGTCTGCCAAGGCTTCACATCAAAGCTGATGATTGGTTCCTAACTGTTCGGCAGGCAGTATTTTATCCTGCTTTGTGTGAAGAGACAAAAATAATCAGCATGAATATGGAAAAACCTGCTTGTATGGTAATATCCAACCCAGTAATATCCATATCAGTCAAACTAACTTGGCTTAATTTGACTTACATACAAATGGATGGCGACACTTTATTCCAAAGTCCCCTTGGCTTAGAGTCACATTGTAAACACTGACTTTGACTTATGTGTATAAATATACAAACTTGTCAAGGTTGTTGGCTCAAATTGACTCATGTACAGAAAGCAACAATTTACTTCATTCCTTTTTTTTTTTTAAATCTTGGCACCATCTCCGCCTCCTGATGTAAAGTCTATTCACCTTGGTTTGACTCCTCTGTACACCACCGCCACTCAAGGTTGCTGGCTAAGTGATTTGAGGCTGTTTTAAAAAGTTTCTCCAGCAAGGTTTTCAACCTCAATTTAATTGCAAACTTGAAATAAATTAGTCTATTGTCCTTGGGCTCAGGTTTTCCTAAAATATCCTTATTTGGGGCATTATATCATGTTATCACGCTCACAGTGTAGAAAATGCTACTGTCTAGTCTACTGAATACAGCAAAATACTGATAGTTACAGGTACAACAATTCATGTAAATGTCCCTTTAAAAATATTGGCCTCTAAGAGAATTAAAGGTGCAGTATGTAGGAATTGGCCACCTGTCAAATTCATACTCCAAACAAATAGGGGGGCAGCATATCACCTCTAACTTTAGCTAGTTAGCTAGGTTAGCAGTGCAGCTAGCATGGAAATGCTGGCAGGGAAGGGGCTCCATAACATAATGTCAAACTTTCTGTTCTGTTAATGACTTAAGTCACTTTTTTAATGTTTTAAACAAAAATTCTGGTCACAATGGCTCGCTGACTTTGTTGGTATTGTTATGTTATTGTTATGTGTTTATCTATTTAGCAATATAGATATACGTGTTCAAATTAAAAACATCTTGACACAGGAAGCTAGCTAGCTTGGTTGCTAACCAGACACAATTTATTCAAAAGCCATCTTTGTTGCGTTGTCTCCTGTCTCAGCTGTCTGCAGACAATGCCTTTTATTGTGGAGCATTTATTCTCTGGCTGCACAAAGTTATATAAAGTAGATGGTGCCATAACTCCCTCTGTTTTGGACACAGATACACACACTGTAAAGACAAATGTAATAAAATAATACATAAAAAAGAGCAGGTACAGGACTATGGACAGGCCACATTTTAACCGATGCAAAAAGCAGGACGTTCACCTTGATGCCTGCTCTGAATATTAATTTTGAATGTTAAAAAAAACAGAAAATCACATGTACATATTTTTAACATTCATGAAAATTGTACTTAAAGCATGAACAATATGGTCTGTGAAATGTCTCACAAAAAGTGTACAGTAATAGCACCTGCTGTGGTGGTGAAATAAAGCAGGAACACTGCTGCTGACACTTCAAATCTGCCACCTGCAGTCTGTCATACAAACCCCAGATTAGCAGCTACAAATGACACATTTCAGTAAATTGCTTCCAGTGTGTTTGGGCTTTAACTTCAATCAAAGTCTGCTCCGAACCCCGGCCTCACTCGTAAGCTATACTCTGGTTTCATCTGCCGTTTGGGATCTTCACCTCTAGAAATAATAAGTTCTGAGTAAGCATATTTTTGATACCGCAGCATTAGGAGGAATCCCGATGGCTCAGTGGATTAAGTCTTGTGACACGATCTGAATCCTCGCAATCTTTGTCACATTGTTCTCTTTCCTGTTGCTCGGTGAAGTGAATGAAGCAGAAATGCTTTTTTATGAGGCAGAAAATGGAGGAGGGAGGCTGTAACAGATTGAGGCAGAAAAGGGGGGAGGGCGAAAAGACATATTTCTCTCTCAAAGATTGATAAAAGAGAGATATTTCTGTAACTCCAGGCTAATTCAATGAGTAGTGCCAGATCTCGCAGGGGATTTACAGGCCAGGCTTCAAAACAATTAGCTGGAGAATGGGAGCCGTTTAAAAGACAAGGAGACGAGGAGATCTTAATACAGCTGTGGTATTTCCCAATGGAGGAGTCATTTTTACAGCCTCCTTACAGAGTCTCTCTCTCACTCTAATACTGCAAGCCAATCTCCTCTGTCTCATTTCACACTGAAGACAATTTTCTGAGAGCTGCTGTAGGGAAAAGAGAGGAGAGAGGAAGAGAAAAGGACAGTACTGCTGAGAGAGAGCGAGCAGAAATTAAAAAAAAAGAAAGAAAGAGATGATTGTGAGAGAGTGTGAGGTCTGAGACAGTGTTAGAGAGAGGAAGGGAGACACTTTTACAGAGATATAAACACAACTGGAGGGAAAAAGAGACAAGGGCGAGCTTAAACGGTGAGACAACAAAAAGAGACAGAAAGAAACACACCTCAAGAAAGAGTTAAGGCTCAGCAGAAGGCAGGTTGTGGTTGTCTGGGGAGCTGGAAGATTGAACATCCCCTTCTCTTTATGAGTACTTCCTGCTTGCTGCCTCTCCGTATGCCGAGGGCCAATCAGTGAGTCCATCTATCCGTGGGGGCCAATCAGTCGTAGCACAGAAGAACTAAGTCAGCACGTCCTTGTCCACACAGGTAATCAAAGACACTGTTAAAGCTCTACCACTGTGAGCATGCTCTTAAAGCAGGGTTATCCTTACTGTAGCACTCACATTCAAGGCTGCTTTTTTAGTAGTGTAGCCCCTTTCACATGGCTAACTGTAGCTAACTGTTAGCTTTGGCTTTAACCCTGAGGGCTACTGCATTCATGTGAAAGTGATACCTTTTCATGTCAACATTTTTCAAATTTGACTTACTTATTTTAAAGCTGCACTTAATTTTAAGACAATAACCCACATGACTGGATGTCATCTGAAAGAGGAAGCTTGTAGTGATGAACACACAGATAACTGCCACCATACTCTGTTAAATGGTCCCCAACTTTACTTGTTTGGGTCAACTCTCATAACTTTGATCAACGGCATTTCTAGTTGTAACAGCAATTTGTTTTTAGCAACAGAAAGCTCTAATAAACCCACTGTGTGGCACCAGCTGGGCACCAAAAGGCCAAAAGACAAAAGTTAGCAACTAGCGTTTAGCAGCTAAGCAGCTCCATGTTTACCTTAAGAAGTCGCGAGCTCCCCACAGTGCTGTCTCAACGCTGGAGAAGGTTGGCCTGCACCAGAATGAATCACTGTGACGTTGTGCTAACCGTCACTTCCAGGTAGACAGCTAACTGACGGCTAACTTCCTGTTTAGCGCCCGGCTAACTTGAATGAGGATAAAATAATTAGATTAGATTAGACTTTCCAAATGTTATTGGACCGAATGGCTCAAATTCTGACTCCTGTGAAGCTAGCAGCGTCTCTTTACAATTAGCTGTTTGAAGCTGTGTGAAAGTGACACAACCAGCTTACTAGCTTGATTTGATGCCAGCTGTGGGCCAAAATACTAAAATCCTCCAAGTGCTATCCATTACTGTAAAGTGATAGGAACCTGTGCACCACTGTTAGAGCCTGGACAGTCAAAAGAATTATTATATTATCAGTACATTTATACATTTCCAAAAAAGAAAAATCTGTGCAAGTTAAAAAATAAAACAAATCTGAACAGGTCCTCGCGGGACAGTAAGGCTGCTGGCTACAGCTGTGTTCCAGAAAGGATTAGTGGATCAATCAGAGACGATAATGACTTTTTTTTTGGCCAATTTACACATTAAGCAGGCCTTCAGGAAATTAAGAGTCCTGTTTGACCTGAGCTCCAACTTTGTACAACTAAAATTCTTGTCCAGGTATGTTTTGTTGTTCTTAATTTAACATAAATTAGATTGATACTGGATGTCAAAGATTGAGCGATGATTCTAAATGTGTCTAAATGTGTTAAACTATCAGTGTTACTATTAATACTACTCGGAACAAGCATGTCTTTTGCACATCCTACCTACAACATATAGACGATGCCACATACTGCGGCGCAGCAGCATGTCATCAGACTACTCCCACTCACACCTCCTCCTCTCAGTATGATAAATGGACTCCTCCCTGGGGAGTAAACAACAAAGTCACCCAACCTCAACCCTACCAGTCACTGTCACTTTCAGGGATAGAGTCACAGGTTACATGTAGCAGATATACAGTTATTAGACATGTAGACACATCGCAGTGAGAACATGACAACGTCACAGTAGGAGGCGATGATGAGGTGAGGACTTCTTCCGGGTGTGCAGGGTTCATTGAGGGGAAATAGATGTTTAAATGTTGCTTATTTGATTATCTTTGAGGACTGAAGTTTATCTTCTGTGAATGACAGTATGTTGCAGGAAGGTTGTTAGATGCTACCTTCCTGTACTTTACCCTTTTTCTGCCTCACAAAGTACAAAAAGTACATAGATAGAAAGGTTCTTATGAACTTTAAAATGAGACATTACAGAGGGCTTGATATTGTCTTGCTTTTGAAACAATTCTGTGACAATTTTTCATTTCAAACTATCTGTCATGGTTTGGGTGTTTGGCTCAGTTATGTTTCTGTTTTATTTTGTAGTTCTCTCTCATGTGTCATGTTTTACTTTCCACTTCCTGTCTTTGAGTTTCTACTTTTTTGATTGCCACATTCGTTTCACCTGTGTCTCATTAGTCTTCCCCTCATCGGTCCTGCGTCTCCTGTGTTCCTCATGTACCTTGTGTTCCTTGTGTTCTTGCTCTTGTTCCCAGTGCTTCTTTGGTCTGTACTTTTTTAGTTTTTGCCACGTCCGTTATGTTTTTGTTGCCTTTTGTTGCCGGCTTTTTCGTTGACTGCTAATTGCACTTTTATTTTGAACTTTCGGATTTTGTGTTTGGACTTCAGCTTTGTTATTAAAGCTCGACTTTTGCTCCTTTACCTGCCTGCCTCCTCATGTCTTGCGTTTGGGTCCCTTTCTGACGTGACACTATCCTATTTAATAAGCTCACACACGTATGGTAAACGGTGATAAGGGCAGATTTAATAATAGATTTAATGATCAGAAATGCTATCTCAGTGTTTGCAACTGCCAATCAAAAGCAAAAATCTTTATCTAAGAAATGAACATTAGCTTTTGCCTGTTGTGTGCTTCCTTTGTGGCTTTGTGCATTCTCTGTTGCCTTGTTAGAGTTAAGTATTCAATAAAAAAGCTCCGAAGCATCAACAGCAACAAAAACTGTGCATATCTTCTCACATACTGGACTTCTGGCTTTCTGTTAACCTGAAGGAAAATAAAAACTCTTTAAGCGAGAGTACCACAGTTGTCAGACAACCACTTGTGAATTCAATAGCTTTTCTTCCTATGTCTTCTGCTTTTAATTCAGAGTTTCTGTATTATTTGCATGTTAAGGTGTCTCTCTCAGTGGGGACCAATTAAATGATAAAGCAGTGCTGTTACAGGTTTATGTAAATTCACTCTGCAAGAGGCTTGTATTGATAAATGGCGTGGAATTACAGAACAGCAAATAACTGCGGGTGGTGTACATTATTTTGCTTTTTTTAATTAATAAGGTTGCAGAGGAAAATTTAGTGTCTTAGGGTGAGTAGCGAGCCTTTCTCAAGGGTTGTTATGTTTAAGGAGTAAAGAAGGGAGTGAAATGAGAGAAATGCAGAGAGAAGACGAGCAAGAAACATTTGCTTTCAACTAATGCGGTGGTGCAACAGCTTGTTCGGCTCAGGACACAAGTGAAAAATGGACTCTCTTATTGTGGCAGCCAACATCATTAAAGCTGCATTAAGCGATATTTTTCACATTACCGTCGAATCAGATGGCTTCCTGAATCAACAGCCTAGTTTCTGCCACTTTTTCAGCTCGCTCCTTTGCTTTGCAGGACCAAAACAGTGGTGGTTAATATGAAATCGAGGACAGGTGCTGTCTTTACGCGAGCACACACAAGGTGTTTGTACGCTAGATAGACACAAGACCTGATAAGAAGTGACTGGTGAGGGAAGCACAGGAGTCAGTTTACCAAACCTGCAGGTTATTGTATTAGTTACATGTAAGGTAGAAGAGTTTTACACATTGACCGAGCAGGTGTCAAGTACTGCTGTAAACTCATGTGTCATGTTTCACTTTCCACTTCCTCTCCTTGTCTGTTTCCCCACCCTTTTTCTATGTACACCTGCTTCTCATTACTTAATCTACAGTATCCCTATATTTGAGCCGATGTTTTCCCCTCACTCTTCGTTGCTTCGCCTGTTTTGTACCCGTGCTTCCTGTGTTTCTTGGTCCTGTCTTCCTGGCATGTTTTCCTGCATTTGCTGCCTGTGTGCTCCTGCTATCCTAGTTTGTAGTTTGTTTGTGGTTTATTCATAGTTTGTTTATTTCGCTTGTGGATTACTCCCGTTTTGTTGCCTGCCTTTTGTTTTGGATTATTGGATTTTGGATTTCTTACTTGGACTTAGATCAGCTCATCATTAGAGCTCGCCTTTTGTTGTTCAACCTGCCTGCCTCTCTTCTGCATTTGGGTCCTTTTTGCCAAACTTGACAATACGTCCGGGTCCAGATAGGACGGCACTTGGGTCCAGACCCAGACAGCAGCCTGCCTGTTAGTGATCTCAGAGTGGATGGAAAGGGATGGCAGGTTAACAAGGAGAACGCATTTTGATCATTTTGCTAACAAGGGGCCGGCGTCCCCCTCGTCTCTCCTCAAATCGCCTGCTTGGCCAGCAGTCAATGACCTAATATCTGCAGGGAGAGCGTGTGTGTTTTCAGAGCAAAGAGCTTTTGTTTTATGAATAACAAGCTGTCGAACAAATGGGCTTCTGGTCCGATGGGATATTTTTCAGACTTTTGGGGTTCGTAATAATGGACTGTCAGAAAAATGACATGGTGCTGTCAGTCAGGACGAATCTTTGAAGTGAACAGGCTGAACTGAATCAGCAAAGTGTCCGGAGACTTGTATTGATATTATTCTTTATGACCATATTCATGTGTACCAGAGCCAGCCTCACTTAAATAAATTAAAAACGAAACATTGAGGTACAATGAAAACTGTAAGTCTGTTGATTTGACTCTGCACTACAGATACAACAACACTTCTGTCACTCACTGGTGAGTTTAGTGTGAAACTAGTTACAACGTAGCAGTGACTGTTGACTTTACACTCCAACTCAATGATCAAACTTACATCCAGCTGGTGCAAGCAGCTGCCAACACTACAGTGACTTTTATAATCAATAGGTCGTCAAAAAAAGAGATGCTCATGTTTCTACAAGAACAGAAATTGTTTGCTAATGTATGAAATACGCTACAGGCTCAATATTGTAGCTTTTAAATATTTCTGTTCCCTCCTGGCTGCTTTAAATGTACTAGTACTTATCCAATATGAGAAATTGTCTCGCCCAGTCTGATCAATAAACTGTACCAACACTCACTTATACACAGGTGAGCCACTAATGCAGAATGTATGTGCTGGCTGGGAAAAGAAAATAACGTGTTTGTAAAAAGCATTTCCTCAATAACCAAAGAAAATACAGAAAATAAATGGTTTACATGACTCAACACGACACTCACTCACGGCTATATCATCTCTTACAAAGAGGCTCTTCCTACATAACAAGGAGGACTGATTTATATAAAAGCATCTGGAATTTGTATGAATCATCATCCACTTAGAAGAGACTGACAGGCACAGAGACAGACAGACCGACAGACAGACAGACAGACCGACAGACCGACAGACAGACCAAAACATACACACATGCACATAAACACACACACACTCAGCTATGAGTCAGAGAGGCCTCTTGATGTTCTCATCAAGCCAGAAGGCACAGCAGGGACTGACGACTCACTGTCAAGAGGACAAATCAGCACGCGCACACACACACAGACACACACATACAGGACAGGAAGAGTAATGTCTAAACATTTCCCCCTGAGAAGCAGCGTTTCTTTCATCAGAAAGTTAACTGTTTGTGATTCTCAAAGTGAGGCGTGTGAGTTACATTTCTAAAACTTCCTTTTTTTTTTCAGTCTGTCTACGTCTCGTCTGTGTGTGTCGGTGTGTGTCTGTCGAACGAGACAGGATACAGGTAGTTATTGTCCTCTTCATTTCTTCATAAATCAGAGTGACAGATAATACAGAAGTTTATTAATTGCAAAACTACTGAGTGAGCACAGAGAGATGTAATCAGTCTGCCAGTCAAGGTTTGTGAGCACAGAGGGACACTTTTATAAGTACAAAACAACTCCGTGACACATAATTGACTGTTGTTTTTTTTTCGATAAAGACTCACTTCAGAATGTAAATTCTGTATTGCATCTCCATTTAACACCATCCAAAACATAAAATGTTTTCAGGATAATTTTTCTAAGCTGCTCCCAGACCTTTTGTTATGATTCCTGTCATCTTGCTTTATTCACATTGCATCACACTGCTTCACCAGCTCCTCAGAGGCAAAATCATTTACAAGTCTGTGAGGACACACTGGTCCCTGAGCCCATAGACAGAACCACGCATCGATCCAAGTTATCTCTGAAGGCCTTGACATTACTTAATGTCTTCCATCTTTGATGCTGGATTTTATGACTTTTGTCTAGTTTAGTTGCAACCTGCATCAGCCAGTGCAACACTGTAATGTTCTATTGTAACTTCAAGAACTCAAATCATAAGACAGCAGAAGAAGAAGAAGAAGAAGAAGAAGAAGAAGGACCATGATAAGCTCCTCAAGTTTCAGGGTCCTCGTACGGATCCTTTTCACGGCTGACATTTTGTCAAAGCAGGAAGAGCACAGGTTTAATTTATAATATTATGATGGCTGCATTTCATTTAAGTCAAGTTTCAAGGCTCTGGTAAAGGATCCGTGTACCAGATGGCGCTGATGAGTATGTGGATGACTATTTTCGGTTCAGGCATTTGCGCACCGCTAAAAACAGCATCGTTTGGACATTTGTGCGTGCTCGCTCACTCACATTGCTTACTGGAACGCTTAATATAATACAGCCATTGTTAACATTATTGGTCACACCTGTGCTTTTCCTGCCGCTTTTTCTGCCGTGAAAAGGCTCTATTGTGCATGCTGGCTCACTCTCACACCTTATTGGGACACTTGAACGTCATTAGTAAAAAACCTGTACTGTTTACTTGTGGTGTTACCTTTTATGGTAGCTTAGTCACCAAATGAGAGACTCACACTTGACATGTCGTAACAGGAAACAGGTGTGACCAATAACATGAATGATGCATCCGTTCATCAGTGTCTCTATAAGCCACCTGTGTTCAACATGTCGCAGCATCCATTGTTTGAAAGAGGTACAGAGCACAGCATGGAGGCAACACCGAGTAGACCTGCGTGCGATCAGCAAGCTACACTCATTGATTCACAGCAACAGGTTCACAGCAGGTGTGAAGGTGAACACAACCTCACACAATCAATGTCAATGTGCAATAGAAGATTTAAACCTCAATGATGAGTTGTTTTTTTCAAATTACAGATGACGACAATACTCAGCTTGACAGAGAGCTTAACCTTCCCTTCATCTTTTGCAGCTGCACTTGAAGTAGTGATGTGGGTGTTGGTGATACAAAAATTATCAAATCCAAAAGTTCCAGTGATGTTGCAGATCAAACCTCCCATTTGTCCCTTTGGATCATTCCCCCACAACTGTTCTATATACAGTACAGCTTTTAATTGCCTTTAATTAAGTACTGGCAATCGTTAACGCCTTCTTGCAATCTGGTGTTCCTTTATATGACTTTATCAAATGCAATTATCACTGCACTTAGAGGAGGAGCAGCCTCTCTTTTCAGTGACTACATCCCACTGTCGCACAATTTTGGATCCCACGGGGCTGCTGTCATTGGCCTGTCAAAGCACTAGGTTAGGATTATGTAGAAATTGCTGTATAATACGATTAAAAATGGTAAGGTTTATGTATGGATTTGGTTTGGTTTATGTCAGGTGAGCATCGGACTGTATCTGCAGTGGAATCCTCTGAGAGGTTTGATGTATAGAACAATGAGGTGGATCACTGCTATCCATAATTGATAACAATGATATGTGTTGATATGTTTAATATATCCATTGTTAAAGTATAGTATACTAATGTCAAAGGCCCTGCAAACCAATGGACCACCCACTAATTCCTCTTCAGATCTGACCTATTCTCAGGCCTGTTTTGGTGGATACAAATGGTTTTTGACATACACACTTCTTATTGGCACATGGAGTCCGGTGACCTCATGTACAATAATTTCCACAATACGTCCTCCCACCTTCAACCTGAGCCTCGATCGATCAGCTACAATGAGTGAAAACAGCTGTGTGGGTGTGCAGAGCTAAATCTGACATATTTAGTTTAGATGTGAAACCTCAAAATTATTTTGGAATGTCAGGGTTTCATTTTATTTCCATCACACTGAAATGGTATGTAAATGTGTAACTAGTTTGATCATTCATTTTATGGTAATTACGTCAGTTATGTACGGTGTTACAACATACTGAACTTGGATCAGCCATAAATTATCCAATCACATCTTTGCTGAGATCTCTCCAACCTCCTATAAACTATTTTAGAGCTATACCTTTGGCACTTTTAACTGCACCAAGTCGAACCATGATGCGTTTATTTGCGTTTCCATTACCAGTTTAAACGCGGCAAGTTGGCTGCGTAGTATTACAGATGATGCCCAAAATTTAACTCAAGTCCAGCAGTGAATTTGCTGCAGTTGGTACCGCTCCGTAGGGGCAAGGGTTAACGCTAACCGCTAAAGTTAACGGTTGGTAGCGAAACAGTGTTCTTTTGTATTTGATGGCTTGGGTGTAGCATGAAGTTGTGAGTTCATTGAATGCTTTTCGATCTCCATCAGAAAAATGGCAAATGACATTATGTTAAAGCCAGGATTGACACAGTAACACAAGAGAAATTGCCACAGCCAAAGACGCCATGTTGGAAATGTCCTGTTGTAACGTAACTGTTGACGTATGAGGGTCTTGAAGGGTTGTCCCATTCCATAGGGGGTTCACTCGAGAACGAGGGGTAGGGGATTGGGCCAAAAACACATCCTCGAGCAGGTAGCTGTAATGTAATGGAGATGCAAATCCTGCCGTGCTGGGCAACTGCGTAGATTCAAACCGAGTCAACACTTGTATGGAAAAGACTGTTTTTCACAGATTTAATTTGGTTTAAGTATCAAACCATTTCATTTTTTTCATTAATCATCAAGTTTGGTTTGGTTTATGTTGCAAAATGTGCCTATAACTAACTTTTTACATGCAAAAATGCACAGTGTGTCTTGTAGAAGCCTGCATAATAAAAACACCAGCATGCAGTCAGAGGTCGCTGCAGCCAAATTGGTAAACTAATAAATGTATAGTATTGTATACCACATATATCTTTTATAAGTTGCACACTCAATTTTGGCTGTATTGTATTCTGGATTTGAAATTATAATTTTTTTGGCCTGACATATTACAATTCCTGGATCTTTGTTGGATTTTGTGTTTTTGCTCCTGGCAACACCTGACTTCAGAGCATTTCCCTGCAAAGGATGAGACACAAAGACCTTGTACACCCCTGACTTAGAGGAAATACTGTAGACGTTGTGTCAGACCACACCGTTATGAAATAAATTGTCTGTGACACTCATGCCAAAGTGCTCTCTCCACAGGTGGGCATTTTTTCCACACACCAGCTCAGTGAGGGTGGTGCGTGCTTTTGACCTTCATCTTTCCGGCTCATGAACTCTGACAGGATGGGTTGGTGTTTCTCTTTCAAGTCCTCTTGGAAGCACAAACGAGAAAGAAATACTGTAAACTCAGATGCACAATGTGGACTCAAGGTTGTGGTGTTTTGATAACTCTAAACAGGCTTAAGATCAATAATGCAGCTATAGCTACAGTATAGTGATGCAATGGACTGACAGGACGGACTGACTAATGGGGTGAGACTGTCTTCACACTGACAGAAAATGTGGGTGAGGTGATCTGCTCTGTGGGTCTGCTCTCAGCAGCATGTTCTTCTCTGTTCTCTTCAGGAAATTACTTTTCATGCAGATTTTAGACGCAACAATGCAATTATTTAATCTTTATTAATATTGATCAACACTGACAAAGACTGCAGGGCCAGAATAGCACTTATTAAGGTTTTTAAGAGGCCTTGGTGTTTAGAAAATGCAATTTCCGTTAATGTCAGATATTGACATAAAGTATTTTTAAGACTCTTCATAACCAGCTGACAAACTGCAAAATAGCTCTTTCTACACATTGCTAAAAAAAAGATAACATGTAGAGAAAGGTGCATTTAGAAGGATTGCACAAACATTTTTCTGCCCAGGGCATCGACACAGTCACACCTCATGATGTAGAAAGTGAAAGAAAGGGCGAGGTGATGATGATGAGGAAGTCATTTCCAATCAGAGAACATTCAAAGGAAACATACACTCAAAAATATTCCCTAGAAAACTGACTTTGTGTTTTTTCAATCACACATAAAATTTCCATCTAATTTGATTACGTAAGTTCTACATAAGCGTACGCAAAGAAATCCATATGTAATGCATTACTTTTATGTATAATGCTTGAAAAATTCATTTAAGCAGACCAACTTGTTTAATTTATTCACATCGACTCAACCTGATAGAAATACTTTGCATTAAATGATAAACTTTATGAACTTGTGTAATAGAATTAGACAGAAACTGTATGTGTGATGGAAATACATAAAGTCAGTGTTTTAGGGTTTATTTTTTATAAAGGTGAGAATAGAGGTAAAGAAGTAAGGCAGAGGGGTGTGAACAAAGCAAAGGAATACATAGTAATGTATGAGTCCCCACATATGGACATTTATTGCAATTTCCACAATGATATAAACCATTATGTACATTTTTCTATACTCTATGGTGTATATTTTAAGGCTGTATGTCTGTTCTGCTTTCATACTGTTGAACTATATAATTTAATATTGATCTTGTAAATAGCAGTTCTTAGCACAAGCTCCACTTGCTGGAATTTCTCTGGAGCTGTCAGCCATGTCTAATAGCAGATGGAGTTTACTCCGCTGTAATGAAGCTGGTGCATTTGTTATCATATGACTTGTACCAAGTGGTATATTACGTTTGCTTTAAGGCTTTCTTGCCTATAAATGTGTGAGACAAGTGATGTTAAATTCAGATTGACTGGTGAAACAGGACGGACCTGTTACATTTATTCTTTACGATTCAGCAGGCGTCCTTTAATTCTGTCACTTTAACAGCTATAGACACTCTGCTGCTCAGGCTTTAAGCGTGTGTGTGTGTGTGTGTCATTGTGTACATCGCCTCAGCATGTGTCTGCTGGGGGAAGGGTTGTGTTCAAGTGTGTGTGTGTGTGTGTGTGTGTGTGTGTGTGTGTGTCTAGCTAAGGAGGAAACTCGGGGAGACAGTTGCCACCACCATTTCAGCACCCAGCAGTAAAGTATTGATCTCTTGTTTCAGCGGCTCTCTCTTTTACCACCTCTCTCTCATCACTCTTTCTGTTCCTGTCTTTCATCCCTCTCTTCACTTTCTTCTTCATCATTTAATCGCCACAGTGTTTAATTAAATTCTATTTTGCCATTTTCTATTTCTACATATTTAATATCTTCCCTAACCCCTGATGGAACCCAATCTAATGTGATTTTACTCGCCTTTCTTTCTCTCCTCTTCCTCCATCTCACTTAGTTTCTCAAATTCTCCCCCATTCAATCCTCTCCCTCCCCTCCTCTCCTCTCCTCTCCCCTCCCCTCCTCTTCTCTCCCCGTGCTGTTTTTCCTCCCCTCTCATCCCTCTCTTCCTGACTCCTACAGATGTTAACCTTGTAGCGCAGTTTCCTCAGGTTGGAGAGAGACACGCGGGGAGAGGGGAAACGATCCAGAGCTCAATACCTCCACCCTCAGGTGATGAGGGGAACTCTTTCCTCACAGCTTGACTAATAAAATCAAACCTTGATGATTCATGGATTTTTACAGCAGTGCTGTAGAGGGCTGTAAATCATTTGAAGATATCGTCCTCATAAACCTTGGCACAGAATCATCGTTCCTATGCAGACAGAGACGTATAGCATCGCGATGCTGCTTTCATGACTCTCTTTTGTCCACCCGAAGACTTTGAAGGGAACTTAAAAACCTTTTTATTCAAGGTATTATTTTCAGTACACAGTTGAAATACAGTGCTGTAATCTTTCTGCTGCTGAGATTTAAAATACCAAGTAGGACAAGTAGTTTTTGTAATGCTTCTAGAGAGGCAATAGATAAACAGACAGACAGACAGACAGACAGACAGGCAGGCAGGCAGGCAGGCAGGCAGGCAGGCAGGCAGGCAGGCAGACAGACAGACAGACAGACAGACAGATAGATAGATAGATAGATAGATAGATAGATAGATAGATAGATAGATAGATAGATAGATAGATACATTTTTACAAGAATTTCTGCAAAACCACAGATTTCATTCTTGTTTATTTTGGTTGAATTTTCTATTTCTCTCTTGTCACAACACTGTGCTTATGCTCTGGTTAGGTTTACGCACAAGAACCACTTGGTTAAGGTTTGGAAAAAATCATGGTTTGGTGTGAAAATGGCCCCTAGGTGTCCTTAATAATATCCAATGGTGTGATTCATGATGTGAACGGTGGCTAATAAGCATATAATGTGAACGTGATACGCCACGTTTGGTGCAAATGTCAACCTTGGATGTATCTGTAGTTTGCAAAAAAGTTAGATGCTAGCATTATATCCTGGCGACTGGGCTGTGCAGAACAACTCCCTTAGCTACAGCTCTCAGCTCTCCGTGGTCTAATACAAGCCATGAGGCTTGTTAATCTTAAACAGTATTCATAACCAGGGTCACTTTCAGCGTAAGTGGGAAAAAGTTTCAGAAATCTGTGATATAATTTTAAATACCCTGTTTTTTTTTCTTTTTATATCACCTACTAAATGGCCAGACAGGTTGGCACACTGCCTATTTCAATCCAGAAAAACAGACCCAGGAGCTTAATTCATCACAACTTGAATGGCTTTTAGATTAGAGTTTTGTATTGAGGAACTGAACAACACAGACACATGTATCTTGCAAAAGGTTTTCTTACAGAAATGAATGAAACTGAAGGCCTGGGTGCTGTAGACAAGTAGGTGAAAAAAGGGAAGAATGGATCATTTGCATTAGAGCACACGGAGAAAGCTGACGTCAAGTTGACCGAGAACTCCCGGGTCTTTAGCTTCACTGAGCAGGCGTTAACACTGGCTTGTTTATTGCTTCCATCAATATTATAGCAGAGAAAGAGATACAGCAATAAAGACACGATGACAAGTAGGAGGAGGAGGGAAAAAAAGGATCGGCGAGAGGCAAAGATGGGAGGGGTTAGAAAGAAAACGGAAGGCAATAATCAGGAGGGACAGGAGGAGGAGGAAGAGGCGACAGGAGGAAAATGGAGCAGAAGAGGAGAGACATGTAGGGAGGAGAGAGGATAAGAAGGGAGAATTAGAAAGAGAAAGGGGCTTGGTGAGACTGTGAGGAGTGAGAGGATGACAGCGCATGGTAACTGAGGTGTGTGCGTGTGTAGGTGTGTGTTAGAGAGAGTGAGAAACTGTGTGTTGTCAGTCTCATTGCAGTTTCTGCTCCTTCACTGTCAGCTTGTGTAAGTCAGAACGCCAAAATTGGCATTTTTTTCCACCCTGGAACAACGCACACATGTACAGTCAAACACACAAGCAGGTAGTTGCAAACGTACAAAAAGTCGCACGCACTGACGACAGCTGCCTGCATGTTTCTCTCTGTAGGTGCCAGAACAGCCTCCCAAAACACATTTGCAAACCTTGAAAATGCTGCAGAATGAGGAGCTCAACTCCAAAAGTCATTCAAGGACAGTTGATTCTGCCCTGGTAGGTTTTAGCAGCTCTGAAGAGGTGGTAATAGCCATAGTTATTCAGAGAGTCAACCAAAAGATAAAAAATAAGCGGTGGAGGGCAGAAGTTTTACAGTCAGCTAATTATTGCCATTTTACAACAATGAAAAACCGACCCTTCAATTTAAATGGTAAGTATTTTAATGAACATGCAGCAGATGGAGGTTTCACTACTTTACATTTTACTATACAATAAGAAAACTTTCCCGTTTGAATTTAACAACCCCCATTATCCTCAACAGCCACATAGTTACAGAGTCGGATTCTGAAGTTTCCGGAATAACTTCCTGCATCTCCCAGGATCAATTTTAAATGATTGAGGTATTACACTGTGTTTAATGCTGGAGCAAAGTTTTTCATCGTTTTGCAGCAAATTTCAATGATTTATCTTTGCTCAGTTTATATCTAACTGTAATACTCGTTATGTAAATCCCAGCCGGTTCATATTTAATGGCACACTTAAGTGAATGAAAGTTAGCAACAACTTACTTGAAGCAAATAGCAATAACAATGTTGACAATCAACTAATGCCTCATAAAGAGACTACAAATACTCGCTGCGATGTCCCTGGTAGCTCGACTTCAAATAGCCGGCGCGCGCACACACACACACACACACACACACACACATAATCACAAATACATACGCATGCAATCACAGATGCACATTTGAATACAAAGGGATAAACGCACCTAAAGCACATACATGAAAGTTGTCATGCACACACTTCTTCTGACAGCAGATCAAGAGAAGAAAGCGTGCGCGTGTGTGTGTGTATTGCGTCTGTGCTCGTGTTCTGAGTAAAAAGAAACAGCTTCTTGGACAAATCCAGTCCAAATAATCATCCTACCCTGGCCATCCAGATACCAACACTGTGTCCCATGTGGCTTCATTACTGTTGCTGCTAATTAAGCAGCTCCAAATAAACACCATCTTCTGCCTTCATTAACACAAACACAGCAGCATCAACACATGTTTAAACTGGATGTATTTGTTGATGCCGACATGGATAAGTATGGAAATACGTTATGCACTGTTAGTGTAGAAAATTAACACTATATAATCTGACGTATTTACTTTTCCTCTGGGGGTTTATATTCCCAACTGTTTATGTTTATCATCACATTCTCACATTGTCTTACCTCCTGGTAATCTGTGGCCATAGGCTAATAAAGATGAAAGACTTTCATTTGTTGATTAGAAATATGCATTTTTCTTTACTATTCTTAAAGCAACATTGTGTAACTTTTCTACCTTACAGTAACAGCTTCAAACTCATTTTGATGGCACAGTGTCTTGCAATAGGGTGAATGGTGTCTCTGTCTCAGCCACTCCTCCCCCCATCGCTTGTTTCTGCTTTATGTAACTTCAGTTACACGTTACACACATGTTCACTTCAAGATACAAGTTTTCAACACATAATATTGTTATGACGTAATGAGTTTTGTTTGTAGTTAGCACCTACATTACGTCAAATTGTTACAGACCTGGGATTTGTATTTGCGACAGTGTTGCAGTCTGAAACTGTGAGGGGGCGTCAAATCGCACCCTAATGAAACATGTAACAGTGATGGACACAGGCTCTGGTCACACTGAGGCTCATTGCTACAGGAAAAGCACGTTGGGGATGTGAAGCGGGATTCGTTTGAAAGTTGCCTGGGCTAAGTGTATTTGAAAATATTTTAAAGATCCAATCCAATAGTACCCCTGTAAATCATAAAGTCATATTACTTGGTGTCAATAACATGGCTATTGATAATGCATATTAATAGCAACTTGAACCCAGGTTTAGAGTTAGAAGTAAGAGCCAGTCAATTGATTAGTTGATTAACAGAGAATTAGTTTGCAGCAATTTCTCAAGTTAATTAGTTGCTTTTTTCACCAACAGTCTACAGTCTGTACTTTGGCACAGTGGCGCTATGAGCTAAATCCTAATGTCAGCATGCTAACATGCTCACACTGACAATGCTGAACAGCTGATGTTTATCAGATTGAATGTTTTGTTTTGCAGGTACGTGGTCACAAACCAGGACAAACAATGGCTCTGGATGAAAAGTCAGGTGATCACCAGAGTCACTGTCATTCATTGGGGGACAGGAATGCTTGAACCAGATTTCATGGCAAGCCATCCAATAGATATGGACACATCTCATTAGAAACTATACTAAAATCAATAGGATTCATCCTCTAGGAAACCTGAATGTTTGTACAAAGCTTCAAGACAATCTGTCCAATGGTTGCTGTTAAGATATATTAGTCTGGATCAAAGTGATGGATAGAGTGACTGCTAGAATGGCGGAAAAATTATATACATTCTGGTTTCTGCAGCGATTTCAGGCTTTTTCTGTTTTATGGCATTGTTGGTTAACAAAACAACTTAAAAATGTAAACTTGGACTGGAAATTGCAATGGGTATTTTCCATTACTTTCTGATAGTTTAACCAAAAAATTGGAAAATTATTCAAATAATACTGTAGTTAGTTGCAGCCCTAACATTTTTTTTTAAATCTTTTAAAAGGTATGTTTCTACAATGAATAAATGGATGAACAAATGGAGACAGATCAGTAGTAACACTCTCAACCCGCCACATGTCCACAGTTGTACTGTATAAGCACTTACAGCACAAGTATTTAAACTGTGCCAGCATTACTGACTCATGTTGGAAGATAAAGCTGTCCTATACACATTTATTACCTTCATGTCCACTAACTCACTGTATGGATAATGGGAGAGTCACAATATATCCACCTCCTCGAATGCATCAGTGGAGAAGACTGGATGCTGATGTGATTTATCAGCAGCCGGCAAGAGGGCAGACAACAACTGAAGAGCTAGTTTAATTAATTTGAGTCGGCAGTGAAAAGTGTGTAATTACGAAAGAGCTGACAGTGGAGAAATCATTGAATTGAGCTGAATTACATAAGAATTGTTGGAGCAAAATGTCTCGAGGTCCTTTAAGGACAAGATGAGCTTTCAAAGCTGTGTGCCTGGATACATACATTTATCAGTGCGTGTATATACTGTACATGCCCTTCTGCATTCATACTCTGTCTGCACAGCAGTGTGTGTGTGTGTGTGTTTGTATGTGTGTGAAATAATGAGCTGGAGATAAAACATAATTGTATGCTGAAACCTCAGTACTTCAATTTATTCCTCCATTACAGCTCAGAGTTCAACACGGTGCAGCGAGAGAAAAGCCTTTGATTATGAAGCTGTTAAAAACTAGAACACAATGTAAACAACAGCAGACCGCCAGACTGAACTTGTACGTTCTTTTTCATCAAAAACGGAATTGATCCCAGATTTGCATACAAAGACATTTGGGCTACAAAATGTTCGGGATGTGCAAATGTTTGAGGCGTTTGTTTGAAGTCTGCAGTGTTGCAGTTTCTTCACAGAGTTTTGCTTTCACAAAGTGTGAGGTTGATAATGTCAGAGGAGCTGCAGAGTCAGAGAAAAGCTGTGATAAAATGCTTCATAACCCCGTGACTAAAGGACACCTCGCCTCTCTTCTCGTAACCCTTCAAATCTCCATCTCTCCCCACCTTTCCCATTTCCAAGAGTTTACCCTTGAGCACCCTTTAAGGTAAGAAAACAGTTGGTATCGTCTCATATTTTGAAGTCACAGAAGACTGGACCAGGGTGTGCTGGAGATAAAGGGGGAGACATTATCTAGGCTTGTACAAAGGTTGAAGTGAGCGCAATGTAGCCTCAAATTTTGGGTTATCAGTTTTAAAGGGAGGATGAAACTGCAAGAATTCAGGAAAATAGAGGCTTCAGATAAGTTTCAATACTGCTGTCACAAATTAACAAATGAGCCTCTTGTGAGAGCTTTGCAGTGTTAATGGGTGCTGATTTTTCAGCGACAATTATATGAGGTTGACAAGTTGATTGGAGTGTTGTTTGTTCCCTCATGTAGTTTTGAAACATTTGTCCCAGAGCCACATATCAACTCCATCAAAGACTTAAACTAAATCTAAAAGGGTCTGTAAAGTTATATTAACCCTATATTTTTGATTATCACTCTTTATTTTCACGTGTTTTCTTGAAATAAGTTTACTTTAATTATGCTGAAGTTCAAATGACGAGCTGAATATCGGATGTGAGCTAAAATACATGCACGTGAACTTGGAGTTGGATTTCTCCCCAAGCACTCTGAGACATGACCTCAAACAGATATATTAACATTTTGAGTGTGAGTCTGTTTTTCATCACCGTACGCTTGTCACAGCTGTCTGACGGCAGGAGAAGAGGTTCATTTACCTGCAGCTATCCTGCAGCCTTATTTACTGTTATTCATAAAGATCCCTAACAAGTTCATTCCAGATAGCCAAATCAGAATTAGCCAATAATAGATAAAAAATTAATTCATCAATTCACTTACTGTATATTTATGTACATACGTATTGTCTAGTTCTTCAGAAACACTGATAATATGAGCGCGAATGGGAGTGAATCACAGCTGTGGGCAAAAACATGAAAAAAAAAAACATTTTCTGATGCACACATGTGACACAATTAACATAATTAAAACTGTTGCTTTGTATTTGGAGTTTCGTGTCTGCTTTGGAAGACGTTATGACATCATAATGTGACACCCCATTGAAAATTCATGAGTGTGAATTAACGAGTGCAAGAAGTGTCAACTCCAACAGATCAGCATACTGCCATATATCTGGGTTGTGTGTGTGTGCGTGTGCGTGTGTGCGTGTGTGTGTGTGAGGAATATTACTCACTCACTCACAGTAGTAGAATGATTAATGCTGCGGCACAGCACCAAGCTGTGCTGTATATTGGATCTATAAAATTCAAATAACATCAATGCTCACATCAAAAACAGTTAATTATAAAATACTAGTTGGTACACAGCAGTAAATGTATATTTGATTTCCGCCACTGTATTGCAAGACCGGCGGCCTGCCGGGCCTAAGTTGACTCCCTGCTGGAACAAAGCATCGTGGAATTCTTTTGAAATGTATCGTTAAGATGTTTTTTAAACTAAAATGTCCTTTTCAGTAGATAAGCAGAGAGAAGCAGAGTAAGGGAAGTTTTGTGACTTACTGATCTAGCAGAAAGAATGCCGTTTTTGAACTGTCTCAAGTCCCGGTGGTAAGAGGAAACACATTTCAACAGAGGAACAGACTTTGACATAACTCAGGCGCGCTATCCATTGAGTGAATGACCGCCTGCTCACTCTTGTTTTACCTCCACTTCTATCGCTCTCCCTCTTCGCTGCTTCATTGCCTCCTCTGTCAGTGTGGTTATCTTTCAGATGCAGTGTGGAGTTTCCACAGTTATTCCAGCGTTACCTGGGGATAGCTACTGGGGGAAAACAATGCCTCTTCCTGTTTTGGTTGTGCAATGGCAGACGCACGTCCTTTGTGCTGTAATTTCGACATTTTTCCAGGCAATATCCAGCCCGGTGGCAGACTGAGAAGCGTAGTGAAAGCGAGGCTTATAGGGAACCAATCTAAGCGTGGGTGGTGTTATTTTTTGACAGCCATTACAGGGTGCAATCAGTATTTACTTCAGAATGGTAAGCTAAGGCAAAAGAAAGTTGTCTATTTCGAGTTAAGTTGGATTGACCTTTAAGGTGAACCAGCTCACAACCCCCACCCCTGCTGCTCAGGTGGAAACTCTCTTAAAAATAAGATGGATTGATAATGCTCAAGGTGATAAGTGTGTAAGATACTAATATGTTTCCATTTTTTTTATGATTTTATGATTTAGGCTGCATTTTTTTCCCCTTTAAAATATATTGATTTCAGCGTTAAAATTGATATAATCACTATTTTTATACTAACTATTTTATATAACATGAAGACTTATATGTACTGTAAAAGTGGTTGCTTGCAGTGACGAACCCCAGAAAATGTCCTACTCAGCACCAAACAGAACAATCAGCCAAAGGTAGCAATGAGCTACTGGGCATAATGGAGCATTGAGCAGCTAAAGAGAGCTGGTGGAGACTAAAAATGGTGCTGAAAGGAGAGAGTATTATAATATATTCATTGGGTTGACACAAACGCTTGTCCAAATGAAAGCTAATGTTGCTCCACATCAGCTGGACGTGTAAATAGGAAGCCGCTTGCTAAAAGGTTTTTCATAACATCTTTATGTGGGTGATAATATGTCAGAGTTGCATTAACAGCTTGTTTCTGCTGCCGCTAAGCGTCCAAAAAAATCAGTGAAGATTCAGTGTTCACGTTGCCTAATATGAAGCTGTGCATGTATTTGTGAAGGCTGATCTGAATCAGTCACAGTCACTTTGCTACAACATGGCTAAAAGCAAGCACACAAAGCAGCCATGAATCTACCCTCATTAGCTCCCAGCACACAAAAGAAAAACGCATCCTGACCCAACCTTCATTTTTTTCTGCAAGCAGGTTTGAAGGTCTCTTTCACTGAAACCCGATCTAATGAAATTCTTTTAGCCGGGGAGTCCGAACTCACCGATTTCACGGTAGGGGAAACACTGAGGCTCCAAATGAAACAGATAAAATGCTTCTCGATTCCGTCCCATACAAAATCATTTCCATTTTACATCACGCTCATATAGCGAGTGGTGAATGACATTTCCCCGGGCCAGCTGTTAAACATGGTCTGCTTCACATGCGCACACACATGCACAGATACAATGCATGCAACTGTCTGGTCCCTCTCAGCTCTTTTCTCTCTGTCTAACTCCCACTTGTGCCCTTTAATATTCTGAAGCAAGTCAAACTATTTTAGGTGGCATTAAACTCTGCCTGCTGCTCGCGTGTGTCCGCTGCATATCACAACAGTGGTAAACTGCCCTGAATGTAACCTTCTACATGACATAATGGTCTTTGAGCTTGAGTTCAATATTTATCTTTTTTTTTTTCATATAATACACTGAATGACAGAGGACAGTGAGGGGTTTGACATCTGACAGGCTGTGATCCACACTCAAACTGACAACTTTGTCAATATGAAGCATGTGTTTACAGCAAATGAGACATGTATTTAACACCACAGGGCAATAAGAATG